>NW_011494790.1:6291330-6329737 GCF_000754665.1 Bison bison bison
AGAATGGGAAAGATGAGAGATCTCGTCAAGAAAATTAGAGATACCAAGGGAACATTTCATGCAAAGATGGGCTCAAAAAAAAAAGAAATGGTATGGATTTAACAGAAGCAGAAGATATTAAGAAGAGGTGGCAAGAATACACAGAAGAACTGTATAAAAAAGATCTTCGCAACCCAGATGATGACGATGGTGTGATCACCTACCTAGAGCCAGGCATCCTGGAATGTGAAGTCAAGTGGACCTTAAGAAGCATCACTATAAACAAAGCTAGTGGAGGTGATGGAATTCCAGTTGAGCTATTTCAAATCCTAAAAGATGATGCTGTGAAAGTGCGGCACAAAATATGTCAGCAAATTTGGAAAACTCAACAGTGGCCACAGGACTGGAAGAGGTCAGCTTTCATTCTAATCACAAAGAAAGGCAATGCCAAAGAATGCTCAAACTACTGCACAATTGCACTCATCTCACACGCTAGTAAAGCAATGCTCAAAATTCTCCAAGCCAGGCTTCAGCAATACGTGAACTGTGAACTTCTAGATATTCAAGCTGGTTTTAGAAAAGGCAGAGGAACCAGAGATCAAATTGCCAACATCCGCTGGATCATGGAAAAAGCAAGAGAGTTCCAGAAAAACATCTATTTCTGCTTTATTGACTATGCCAAAGCCTTTGACTGTGTGGATCACAATAAACTGTGGAAAATTCTGAAAGAGATGGGAATACCAGACCACCTGACCTGCCTCTTGAGAAACCTGTATGCAGGTCAGGAAGCAACAGTTAGAACTGGACATAGAACAACAGACTGGTTCCAAATAGGAAAAGGAGTACATCAAGGCTGTATATTGTCACCCTGTTTATTTAACTTATATGCAGAGTACATCATGAGAAATGCTGGGCTGGAGGAACCACAAGCTGGACTCAAGATTGATGAGAGAAATATCAATCTCAGATATGCAGATGACACCAACCTTATGGCAGAAAGTGAAGAGGAACTAAAAAGCCTCTTGATGAAGGTGAAAGTGGAGAGTGAAAAAGTTGGCTTAAAGCTCAACATTCAGAAAACTAAGATCATGGCATCTGATCCCATCACTTCATGGCAAATAGATGGGGAAACAGTGGAAACAGTGGCTGACTTTATTTTTTATTTTGCAGCTTCAAAATCACTACAGATAGTGACTGCAGCCATGAAATTAAAAGACGCTTACTCCTTGGAAGGAAAGTTATGATCAACCTAGACAGCATATTTAAAAGCAGAGATATTACTTTGCCAGCAAATGTTTGTCTAGTCAAGGCTATGGTTTTTCCAGTGGTCATGTATGGATGTGAGAGTTGGACTATAAAGAAAGCTGGGCACAAAAGAATTGACGCTTTTGAACTGTGGTGTTGGAGAAGACTCTTGAGAGTCCCTTGGACTGCAAGGAGATCCAACCAGTCCATCCCAAAGGAGATCAGTCCTGTGTGTTCCTTGGAAGGACTGATGTTGCAGCTGAAATTCCAATATTTTGGCCACCTGATGTGGAGAGCTGACTCATTTGAAAAGACCCTGATGCTGGGAAGGATTGAGGGCAGGTGGAGAAGGGGACGACAGAGGATGAGATGGTTGAATGGCGTCACCGACTCAATGGACATGAGTTGGGGTAGACTCTGGGAGTTGGTCATGGACAGGGAGGCCTGGCGTGCTGCAGTCCATGGGGTCGCAAAGAGTCGAACACGACTGAGTGACTAAATTGAACTGATTCTAATAATGCAGGAGTATTTAATGTCAGAGAAAACGTTAAAAATCTATCATAGTAACAGAAAACATTAAAGGTTCACAATAATAATAGAACTACAATATAAAATCATACTAATAGAAAACATTAAAGACCTATAATTCTAATGTAACTACAACATAAAATCATATGATCACTTCCATAGATGCAGAAGGGCTTCCCCTGTGGCTCAGCTGGTAAAGAATCCACCTGCAATGCAGGAGACCTGGGTTCCATCCCTGGGTTGGGAAGATCCCCTGGAGAAGGGAAAGGCTACCTACTCCAGTATTCTGGCCTGGAGAATACCATGGACTGTAGAGTCCATGGGGTTGCAAAGAGTCAAACACGACTGAGCAACTTTCACTCACGTAGATGTATAAAAGGCCTATAGAAAAATCCAGCTACTGCATGTGCCAAAAGACTCAGTAGAGTGTAATTGATAGATGCATCATTAATAAGGATAAAATATAACTCTAGCTTATAATCCAAGAATTTTTCTCTTAAGGAACTCTGGTACATAGACCCCGAAATGTCTATGATAACATTGTTTATAACAGCAAAAAGCTGGAAATAAGCTAAATAATCATCAAAGTACTACATTACTGCTACATAACTACTACAGTAGTTAATACAAATTAGCTAGCACTAAATAGATTGGCTGTGCGCCTATCTGCTAATTTCAAATACATGACTTTGTCAAATCTACTTGATTGCCTTGGGCTTTTGGTGTTCCTATCTGTAAAATAGAGAAAATATCTATTCTGCAGTGTTCCAGTCAGAATCAGAGTTAATATACGTGTAAAGCTCTTTGCACAGTGTGACATAGGCACTCAGTTGATGATTATCTCATAAGTGCAGTAATGCTGCCAAGTTTACTTTGCTAAGTTATAGAAACTAAAATAAATGGAGCTTTAATACTAAGGCAAAAGCTATCAGATCCTTTTCATTATGTTGTCTTAGCTGAGGTCCACCTCTCTTTTTTTGCTTGAATTACTATAATAACCTCCTATCTGATCTTCCTGACTCCAGTCTGTTTTTTCTTATCAAGGGTTTTTCAAACCATAGGTCACATCCCGTTAGAGTTATGAAGTCAACTGAAGGCTGAGACCAGAATTTTAAACAATGAAACAGAACAGAAAATACCAGTGCATCACATGCAGTGCAACTCTGTTTTGCTTTGTGAAACTTCTTTAGTTCTCTTTCTGTGTTTAAGTGTACTATTTGCTATGTATTTCCTATGGGTGATAAAGTTGGATGTATCTCTGTATGTGGTCCATTCTCTATAATTCAGCTAAAGTGATCTGCAATGCAAATCTGGTTACATCACTTTCCAACTTACATAGCTTTGATGGAAAAAATTAAGCCCTAACACGCAAGTCTCCTGGAGATCTTAAGCTATTTTTCCATCCTTGACTCCTGTCTATGGCCTCTGTATTACCCCATTTGCACCATGGTGATCTATTTGTAGCTCACTGAACAAGTTATACTGTTGGCCTTCTCACCTTAGCACATGTGGGTCCTCCCCTTGGTTACCCATCTCCTCCTTCTGTGACTAAAACTCTTGATTATACTGTAAAATTCAGCATATACCACTTCTTTCAGGAAGACTTCCCTGTACAAGTGCCATGTTCTTATTGTTACAGTAATACTTATGCCGAGTATAACAATTTTAACTTATTAGCCGGTCTTATCCGGTAAAACATAAGTTTCTTGAAAACAAGGACTGTTTTTATTTAACTAAGAATCCCCTATGAAAAGCAGAAAATCTGACATCTCTCAGGACCCCAATATGTGATTACTCGTGCTTACTTGGGTGGCAAGTGAGAGATCATGGTGCACATGATGAAAATCTTAGGAATTTATCTACTTTGTTTTATTTTGTTTTTCATGCCCCAAATTTGGTCTTTAATTGATATTCAGTTTACTTTTTTATAGTAAGGCAAAAGAAAAGACCTTTTGGAGTCACTGATAGAAAAGCAGATTTGAATGTAGTTACCCTTTGATATATTACAATCTTTTGTCTATTAATTTTAACTAGAATACTGTAGTTATGAAACCAGTGCTTTAGTTTCTCTCTCTCTCTGGATTGTTGATGTCTGAAATCAGCTTGTTAAATAAAGTTCATCTGCAGAGCCTCTTTTGTGGCAGCTGTCCCCAGTAAACACATTCCCTGCACTATAGCATGCTAAGTCTTTTGAGCCAAAAGATATGTCAAACCATTAGTTATCAAAGAAGACATGACATGTGAGTAGTGAAAATTCCTTAAGCTAGATTGCATGTGGATCTGATATAAATGAAATATAGCATTACTCTTCAAAGATGGATTTTCTGGGTTTTAGGCTGTTTTTATTTCACATTTTCCCTCTCATTTCCTGTCTTTTGATCGTTTATTTATGGCTAACAGCTTTGTAACAGCACAGATACAGGGAGAATAGAGGAAAATCAAAATGTGTATTAAGCTCCTAATATTCATAAGAATGAGAGTCGAGTGTTCGCCATTCACTGTCTGGCAGACACTATAATCAGTGCTGTTCTGTGCACCGTGCATTAGCTCACACCAGCCCTGCAAGCCTTAGTTTGGGAAATTAAAGTTTGGCAAGATAAAGTAAGCTGTCACAGTTACATAATTAGAGCTGATTTCTCATTCTTTATATTTAAAATGCAAAAATATGATTGGATAGAAGGTAGACATGAGGAGCTAAACTGGGAATTTGAGTTTATGGTTGATTTCTTCAAAGAAACTTTTTCCTGCCCATGGGTTATATAGAATATTCTGGACAATCCTCCTGCACTTCACAGTTTTTACTTGGCTGATATATTTTGCTGTACCATTAAGAAATTAATAAAAATCAAAAAACAAATCTTATTCATTCACTCATTTATTCATATTTTAGAGTCTAGAGATACAAGCAAAAATAGGAAACTTAGAATCAGTGAAGAATTTAGACATGTAAGTAAAAATTATAGCATTGTAATCATAGATATCTATGAACTGATACAAACAATAAGAGACAAATAGAATGAGCACTTAACCCTTTCTGGAGAGATTGGGGAAGACCTTTTGAAGAGGTGACACTTGAAATGAAAGATAAGAAATTTCTGGGTCATTCCTTACATGCATGTTAAAAATAGACGGAGCCTACAGTGACAATGGCCTAAAAAACTGCTGCAGAGAACAAATTTTTAGAAAGCTGATGAAAGCGATTGTCCAGAGTTAGAACACTACAACTTCCAGGACATTTCCTATTCCCCAGGCTTTCAAGTCTGCTGAGATGACAAGTTCAACATGAACCTGCTTCGTGAATTTTATGATGGGAGTTTGATGGTGGAGAAGGAAGGAAGTATTGGGAATGGAGAAGTTTGACAACTTCTGAAGGACTAGGTGCCTCATCATTTTCCTTTGTTCAAATTCTTTCTATGTTGAGTGAGTCACCATCATAGCAATGCCATTAGCCTGAACATTACAGTTCATTCCCAAGTAAAGTGATGGGGACTGGCCTCCTCCTGTTAGGGATTCACCATCCTTAACTGATTCTGCATTCTTGATAATGGTATAAATCAGAAGAAGTATTATTAGCTGCCCTTGAACTTCTTGGAAGTACCAGTTTAAGAGAGGGCCCCCAAAACTCTTTCACTCTTATTTTTTGTACACATGAAATAATGGAAAACAGTAGAATCAAGAATGGAACGCATTCTGCTTTTCCAGATCCACTTGGTACAAGTGCAAAAGAAGCCACAGATGGAAGCACACAGATGGACTCCTGCTGATCATACAGCTGTTTCTTTGTTGGTACAGAAAACCCACTGTGGGCGGGAGCAATGGAGGAAGAGACAATATTAGAATGCAAGGGCATTTTAATTATATTTACCATAATTCCAGTGTTTTATTCCGTGGTGAATTGTGTGGGGAGTTGTCTTGAAATTAGAACCCAATCAGGCAAACTTGAATCAATTAAAGCAGTACTGTTTAGAAATATACAGGGAAGTGAATTTGCAAAAGATTTCCCAGTAATCTTGCTTTGTGATGTTTAGACTTCCTCTGGTGATTCTTAGGTTGGAGGGGAGAGGAAAGGCAGAAAAGGCCAAGATTTGAAGGGCCCCATTTCTGTTCCCAAGGGACTTTCACTGGAGCATATCCTTAGCTCCTTGAACTTTTAAAATTCTAGATACTCTTATCAGAGGCCAGGCCTACAGGGAGTGAAGCCAACTTGCCTGAAAGAAGTAATGTGAATCTAAGCTAGTTCTGCCATTTCTATTTCCAGGAATGGAAACTTGAGAGCCAACTAAGTAAGTTACTTACTAAGAAAGCTACTTACTGAGTGTCAGGCTGAATTTCATTTTATAAATTATTAGATGCCTGCTATCTTCCAGGCACAGGGTTGAGTGAGAGACACAATGTTCTTGTCCTCCTAGAGCTTATGATCTAGTAGGGAAAACATATTTATTTTGGACTAGTGAATTAATTATGTGATGATAAATGGAATAAATTTATCCAAAGTAAAAGGTGAAATGAGACCATGTGCTCAGTCGTGTCCAATTCTTTGCAACCCCAGGGACTGCAGCTCACCAGGCTTCTCTGTCCATGGAATTTTCCAGGGAAGAATACTGGAGTGGATTGCCATTTCCTTCTCCAGGGAAAGAATGATAGAAGAGCATATCAGAGTGAAACTAGAAATAGATTGAAGGGACAGCAAAGGCTCTCCTGGGCAGCTCAAGGCTCACATGCTGAACAGAGTTATAAAAGTTAAGAAAGAGGGCAAAAGAGCTCCAAATACAAGGAACAGCATATGTGAAGCCTCTGTGGCTGGAAGGGGATTGAGTTGTTTGAGGAACTGAGAGAAGACCAATGTGCCTGGGGGACAGAGACTGAAAGAAAGCCAGGGAAGTGGGCAGAGCCTGGACTAAGAAAGCCTTGTAAGCCACACAATGATTTTGTACTGTATTCTAAGGACAATGGGAAGCCAAAGATTTTAAGGAGAGGGGTGACACTTCAACGTGAATATTTTTAAAAGGTCCGTTTGGCAGTTGTGCAGAGGTGATTTGGAAGGTCCCAAGTCTGGAAGCAACCCACTCTAGTATTCTTCCCTGGAGAATCACAAGAACAGAGGATCCTGACAGGCCATAGTCCATAGCGTGGCAAAGGGATGGACATGACTATAGCAACTTAGCACTCATACACGCAAATCTGAAAGCAGATTTAGTCAAGGGGTTCTGGTGGCACCTCTGATGATAAAAGTCTCATAGATCCGAGAAAGATTTCTGAGTCACATCAGTGAGGTTTGGTGGGTGATTAGTTATAAATTATGAAAGGGGAAGGGTATTATATTTTCTCAGTGAACAAATAGGTATCTGATTGTGTCACTTGCAGACATTAAGACCCAAGAGAAGGATGAGACTTGATGAGTGGGGACAGTGCAGGAAAATTATAAGTTTAAGTTCAGACAGTTGAATCTGGTGTGTCTCTGAGAAATACCCAATTGAGTAGACAATATAGAAATGGAAGAGTAGAGGTGCTGAAGTGAGGTGGACTGAGTTTGTATTACCTATGCTGTCATTACCATCAATTAAATATTGGATAAATTAAAAAATAATTTTATATATCCTTTTTCCCGTCTTTAAAATGGAGACAACTACAACAGCACCTCCCCTGAGTTGTGCAAATTAAATGAGAACATCCATCAAACTAACAATAGATACTTGAGGATAAGCAGGAGATGAGGTGGTGTAGGAAGTTGAATAATAGGCAGATTGATATAACTGATCTTTTTTTTTTATCATTTTAGTTTCCATAAGAATGTATATCTTATCAATATTATATGTATACTTGAGAACAAATAAAAGGATAAAATATGATAATATATAAAAGACTAAATTAAAAATGTGCATTACAGCACTTGTCAGAGCACTTGGTGAACAGTCACTAAATATTAGCTGTCTGTAGACATTGGGAGCTGGAGCTCAGAGGGAAGTCTGGTCTAGAGGTGTGCCTTTTGTAGTCTTCAGCATTCTGACAGTAACAAGAGCCACAGCAGTTGATGAAATCCTCTGGAGAGACATCTATGTCTTCTGCTGTGTAAAAGAGAACCAAGGGTTAAACTTTGAGGAATTCCACTGTTAAAGAATGAATAACTAAAGGAACCTTAGAAAAGGAAGCCAGCAAGGCAGGAGGAAAACTGCCCATCCGGGCAAGGTGAGCTTACGTTTGAAAGAAGACATAAATCATATGGCATGTTGTTGCAAGCTGTAATGAGTGGAAAACTACAAAGTGGGCCTTGAACAAATTAAACTGGAGTCTTGAGCAGGCTCTCTGGATAATCAGGCAACAAACTTTGCTGAGAAACTATCTGGTTCTTTATTTTAAATCAAATCTTGGCTTCTGTCCTGGAAACTGGGCCAACCAGTTGGTCATCTGGAAGTTGAATCCATATTTCTTATGAGATTCTCTGTCTATTGGAAGGTGCTACTTAAAACTGAGTCAATTTATATAAAATGAAAAATTATCCTTGATGTCAGAGAGGAAAGCAAAAAGGTACAAAGAGAGGAAGTTTCATTCTTTTCCCTCATTAGTTCTGACCAATGTATAACCTTTAATTTTTTCAACAAAATTTATTTTGTTTCCTTGACTTATAATTTAATAGACAGCCATTCCTCTTCTTAAATTTCCTTTTTGTAAAAACTGATACTTTCCTCCTTAATATTTACAAAAGAATGATTTTCTGACCTTACAAAAAAAGAGCTGAGTCTTCATTATACTATATGTGTTTCCAAAGGGAGAGAAAGGTTTAATTCTATGCCCTGTTTTTCAGTTACATAGCATTTTACCTTAGACACTACAAATGCTAGTATTTTTTGTTTGTTTTATTTTTAATTTATTTATTTTTCATTGAAGGATAATTATTTTACAGAATTTTGCTGTTTTCTGTCAAATCTCAACATGAATCAGCCATAGGTATCCATATATCCCCTCCTTTTTGAAACTCCCTCCCATCTCCCTCCCCATCCCACCCCTCTAGGTGGATACAGAGCCCCTGTTTGAGTTTTCTGAGCCATACAGCAAATTCCCGTTGGCTATCTATTTTACATATGGTAATGTAAGTTTCCATGTTACTCTTTCCATACACCTCACTCTCTCCTCCCCCTCCCCATGTCCATAAGTCTATTCTCTATGTCTGTTTCTCCATTGCTGCTCTGTAAATAAATTCTTCAGTACCATTTTTCTAGATCCATATACATGTGTTAGAATACAGTATTTATCTTTCTCTTTCTGACTCACTTCACTCTGTATAATAGGTTCTAGGTTCATCCACCTCATTAGAACTGACCCAAATATGTGCCTTTTTATGGCTGAGTAATATTCCATTGTGTGTATGTACCACAACTTATTTATCCATTCATCTGTCGATGGACATCTAGGTTGCTTACATGTTCTAGCTATTATAAATAGTGTTGCAACGAACAATGGGATACATGTGTCTCATTCAATTTTGGTTTCCTCAGGGTATATGCCTAGGAGTGGGATTGCTGGGTCATATGGTGGCTAGTTTTATTCCTAGTTTTTTAAGGAGTCTCCATACTGTCTTCCATGGTGGCTGTATGAATTTACATCCCCACCAACAGTGTAAGAGTTTTCTCTTTTCTCCACACCCTTTCCAGCATTTATAGTTTGTAGACTTTTTGATGGGGGCCATTCTGACTGGTGTGAAGTGATATCTCATTGTAGTTTTGATTTGGATTCCTCTAATAAATGAGCTATGCTGAGCATCTTTTCACATGTTTGTTAGCCATCAGTGGTGTGTGTGAGCTTCGTATGGATGAGATTTGTGCTGAGTTTTTGTTTGATTGTTTTTCCTCTGATGGGCAAGGCTGCGGGAGCTGGAACTCCTGTCTGCTGATGACTGGGTTTGTATTTTGTTTTGTTTGTTGTTTACATGAGGCGTCCTTCACAGGGTGCTACTGGTGGTTGGGTGATGCCGGGTCTTGGATTTAAGTGGTTTCCTTTGTGTGAGTTCTCACTATTTGATACTCCCTAGGGTTAGTTCTCTGGTTGTCTAGGGTCTTGGAGTCAGTGCTCCCACTTCAAAGGCTCAGGGTTTGATCTCTGGTCAGGAACAAAGATTCCACAAGTGGTTTGTTATGGCATTAAGGGAGAGTAAAACAAATATCCAAAAATAAGAAACCAAAGATGAACCCCAGACAAATGGCGGTTACAAAATCAGGCAAATAATAATTAAAATAATGGAATATACACATATACATATATACCCATGAGCAAAGTCAAAACAGTTCAACAAAAATAAAGTACGGTCTATTGATCTGGCAAACAAAGGAAATCAACATTTATATTTACCAGTTAAGAACAAAACTATCTTAAGCACAAACTGGAAAACAAAGCTAAAGCAAGGCAGCAAGTGGGGAATAAAGCAATGAAAGCAAAACTAACAAATATGTTGAGAGGAAAGAAAAGAAGGAAAGAATAGATATGCAAGTTATAGATGAAGAAGACTTATATACATTAAAGATTAACTGCAAGGGGAAAAGAACAGTGGGAAAGGCAAACAAAGGAATAAATGCAGAAAAAATATAATAGGTTTAAAACATTAAAAATTAAAATTATAAAAAAGAGAAAAAACTGAAGAAATAAAAAAGGGGAAAAAAAGGAAAACTCCACAGAACTTCAAAAGCCCAGTGTAGAGGCAGAGTTTTATAGCAACAATAGAAAGTGTGACTGAATATACACATATACATATACACCTGTAAGCAAAATCAAAACAGTCCATCAAAAATTAAGTACAATAGATTGACCCGGTGAACAAAGGAAACCAAAAATTATATCTACCAGAAGAAAACTATTAAAGCACAAACTGGAAAACAAAACTAAAGCAAGGTGCCGATTGGGGAATAAAGCAATGAAAATAAAACTAACATGTTGAGAGGAAAGGAGAGAAAGAAAAGAAAGAAAGACTAGATACACAAAGTTAAATAGAGGTAGATAAAGAAGATTTATATATGTTAAAGATTAACTGCAAGGGGAAAAGAACAGAAGGGAAAGCAAACAAAGGAATAAATGTAGAAAAAATAATAATAGGTTTAAAAAATTAAAATTAAAAAAAAAAGAGGAAAACTGGAGAATTGCAAAAGCCCAACATACAGGCTGAGGTTTATGACAACAATAAAAAAAAATGTGTCTAAGGAAAAATTAAAAAAAAGCTTAAAAACTTAATTGGATTTCTTAGTGCCAATAAAACTGACAACTACAACAGAGGGGGAAAGAAAGGGAAAAGAAAAAAGAAAAAAAATCCAAAAGAATCTACAGAACAAGTCAAAACATAAGAATAATAAATGTTGTTCTTGAGTCACTGCTGTCAGAGTCCTTTCCTGGGCTCCGAATCGCAGTCCCCCTCGCCTCCCTAGGATGCCCTCCAGCACTGTGCTGATCACTGGACCTGCCGTGGGGGCAGCTCAGATCCTAATCTGGTCCTACTCCTGTATGTTCTTGTCTCCAGTGTCCGCAGCTATCAGAGCTAGTGCACTTTCTTTTGTGGGAGCTCTCAATGGCCTTTATATTCCATAGACACAGAGTCTGCCTAGTTGATCATGTGGATTTAATCTGCAGCTTGTACAGCTGGTGGGAAGGTTTTGGGTCTTCTTCCTTAGCCACACTGCCCCTGGGTTTCAACTGTGGTCTTATTTCCACCTCTACATGTGGGTCGCCTACTGACTAGGACTGCCAGCTCCTGGGACTGCCCTGGAGGGCTTGGGTCTGCCCCTGTGAGGGCGGGTGTGGAGGTGGTGCAGCTGCTTGGGTCGCAGGGGTTCTGGCAGCACCAGGTACTCAGGGGGGTTGGCGGCTGGGGCAGCAGGAAACACAGTGCTCTAGAAGGGCATGGCCGCCAGTGTTGGCCAGTGCGCACCAGTGTTCCTGCCTGGAGACCCCCTTCCCTGACAGAAAAGCCTAACAGCCCACAGTCTGCAGGGTCTCAAAGAGTCCAACCAGACTGAAGGGACCCTGTGGGCATAAACACAAGATTTTGTGTGTGTGTGTGTGCTTGTGGCAACTCTGCCCCAGTGAGAGTTAAGCGTGAAGGTGGCACAACTGCTTGGCTTGCGGGGACCCCGGCGGTGCCAAGTGTTCAGGGACATGGACTGCCTCCATGGCAGGAGTTACGGCCCCATCAGAGTCTTTGTTCAAGCCTCTTGTAGCTGGTGATCAGAAGGCCTCTTTGGCCAGTCTTTCTCCATAGCTCCACCCATTCGGGCACTTAGAAGGGATCCCTTGCCTGAGGTCCTACTCTGTTGTTCGGCTTGTCAGGCACTTAAAGGGGCACCCTGGATGGGGTCCTACTCTGCAGTTCAGTGCATCAGGCATTTGACGGGCCAGCCTCTCTATTGTTCAGCTGCTGATGCTGGCGTGTGGAGAGAGAGAGGCTATGGTGATGGCTCCACCCCCTACGGATGACTCAGCAGTATTGCCTTGCTTCCATGGCTGCCTGGCTTTCCTCCACAGGCATTTCCCACCACAGTCTCATCCCTCGCATCCCCTTGAGCCGTCTCTCCACAGTGAACAGCAGCCCTCGCCCTGGGATTTCTCCACAACCCCTAAACTCCAGCTCCCATCCACTGCCCCTTCCAGGAGACCTGCGTTCCTCCCTACCATATGAATGGCTGCAGCAAGGACTGTCTGATTCTCATTCCCTTTAGGCTGCCACAGATCAGCTGTTTCACTCTCAGCCTTAAATGTTTCTCCTCTGAGTCAGATAATTGTCTGGATGTGGCAATCAGACCCCTGCTTTAGTTCCCCCACCCACCGAGGGCAGGTCCAGTCCTACTAACACTCATGTTTTCCCCCTAGTTCCTTCATCCTACTGAGTTTTATGTGGTTCTATATGTTCTTTTCCCCTCGTCAGGTACTCCTGTCCACTCTCAGCTGGTGTTCTGCATGCACTTCTGTGTCTGAAGGTGTATTCCTGATGTATCCATGGAGAGAGATGTACTCCATGTCCACCTACTTCTCTGCCATCTTGTTCTGCAAACTGCTAGTGTTATTGAGGAGTAATTAACCCTAATCACACCATAGAGAGAATGGGAAGTAGAAGAAATAAGTGGGTCACAATAAATTTGAGGTTTTAGATGGCACTGGGATTCCCTGATAGCTCAGTTGGTAAAGAATCCGCCTGCAATGCAGGAGACCCCGGTTCAATTCCTGGGTTGGGACGATCCACTGGACAAGGAATAGGCCACCCACTCCAGTATTCTTGGGCTTCCCCTGTGGCCCAGCCAGTAAAGAAGCCTCCTGCAGTGGGAGACCTGGGTCTGATCCCTGGGTTGGGAAGATCCCCTGGAGAAGGGAAAGGCTATCCACTCCAGTATCCCTGCCTGGAGAATTCCATGGACCGTTTTAGTCCATGTTATCACAAAGAGTCAGACACAACTGAGCAACTTTAAGGCATAAGGCAGATGGCACTAGTTCTAGCTCCCTCTTCTGCTTGGATTCTGAGCAAAGGCAATTGAGGGACTACGAGGAGGATGCTTTAAATAGCCCCTCCCACTCTGCATCAGTTCTGCTTGTTTTCGGTGCAGCAGAGCACGGTGAATATCTTGCCTTCAGCACATTAAATTTCCTACTAGCCCGGTTTTCCTGGTTACCCAGGTATCTCAGTGGTAGAGAATCTACCTGCCAATGCAAGAGACACAGAAGACATGGGTTTGATCCCTGGGTCAGGGAGATTCCCTTGGAGTAGAAAATGGCAACCCACTCCAGTATCCTTGCCTGGAAAATTCCATGGACAGAGGAGCCTCACAGGCTACATTCCATGGTATCACAAAGAGTTGGACATGACTGAGTATGGCATAGCAACAGGAGCCTATTTTTGAATCCCAGGCAAGTCATTTCCTTCCATGAACATCACTCTCTTAATCTGCTAACAGGAGATAACAATCCTGCTATCCTCATAAAGTTGTTCAGAGGAGTGGGTAAGTCAGCACAGGCAAAGCTCACGGCATACAGGAAACTCATACGTGGCATGACCAACATTCTTAAATGTGAGAATTCCCTCAGTAGAATTGTTAATCTGTTTATTTTCATCTGTCCAAGTTCATTTATGAAATGTCTTTCTACTCCCCCTAGTCACCTTCTCCCAAACTTCAAGATTGTCTTTATAAAGGCAACAGGTTTGGCCCTCCATCAGCAAACTCAGTTACACAAAATAAACTTTTTATTTTCCTCAAACTCAGCCTGATTTTTATTTGAGACCTTATTCTCCCAGGAAGGGTAAAAATATCCTCAATCAATTTAAGGATCTCTCTCCCGTCCTTTCCTTCTTTTCCTGGGATTATGTGTAAGTATGTGAAATGCACACGATGCCAGAGCTTGGGAAGAAGGAGCATTTGTCCTTAAATATGCAAGGAATGGTTGCAGTGTTCATGCTGTAGCCTGGTCCTGAGCATTCATCATCACTGGTCTCACTGGGAGGCCATGGTTCTTTATGTGCATGGTCTGTCTTGTCTGATAGCTCCTCTAATTGCATGTGTGCTGGCACATGGAACTCCTTCCCTAAGGTAGAGAAGCTATGCTTTCTTCCCAGATTCTCCTAATTATTTGATCTATATCCTGAGCCACTAAGTTATTTTATGATCTGTTGTTGTTTTTTTTAATTTTATAAAAACCAAAGACTTGCACATTATTTCTACTCTCCTACCTGACACATTCTTTTTTCACAGCCATAAATGGAAAGCTAATTACCCACTTGATGAGGGAAAAAGGAAGGGACTATCAGAGAAGGAAGGACCAAAGTCAATATCACAAATCTACTGTCTGCCCCTCAGGTCTGCAGACATATTATGGAAGGTAATGCTTTCTACCATGGAGCGCACTGGGGTACTCTGTAGTGAAAGAAATGTCATGCAGAATTTATGATATTACTTCTGCTTGGCAGAAGGACATTTTAAAAGTGCAAGTTTTGTTTTTCTTAAAATGGACCAGGACTGTACATAATGACTTAAGTTTAAAATCTTCTTCTGTGAGTAATACAAGAGGGCTCATTACACAGACTAGTGAGGGGAACCTTAAAGTCAAAATCATCACACCTATATCAAAGAGGCAGACAAGACCTGAAACATTATGTGTGCTTAGAAAAATAAACTCTTTTTCTCTGGTGTTGGAGCCTTGACTGAAGGCCCAATTCCATGCTTTTTTGGCATTTTAAGGATTTTTCTTGACTTTTTCTGGACCCAATAAATTCTGCAGAATTTAGCAAGAGAGAGAAAAAAAAAAAAGTTTGCTGTTTTAATCCGGTCCACTTGTACATGTAGCATTCTTGTTGCCCTTGGTTACCTCCTGTGTTAACAGTAATTGGAGGGAAAACAATTCACAATTTGGTTTTCAAAGAGGACAAAGCGATTGGGAAGCATTATTTACCTACTAGGCAGAAGCAGACCTTGGAGGCCATCTGGTGTGCCATGTTTCTGGGTAATTAACATGCAGCCACACTTCTATTTTGTTTCCTTTTTGAACTGGATCTGAAAATGTGTGCTAACAGACTGTCTGTAACACAAAGGAGCCAACGCTAAAAAATGATTATACTCATCCTGTTTCAAAAAACAATGAAAAAAAAAAAAAAACCAAACTCTGTTTTGCCACCAAAGGCAGAAGCTGCCCTAAGGGCTGCCAAAGACTCTGGGTCCTGTACAGAATTGCTTGTTCGAGCCAGTCACCACATTTGGTGAGCAATCTTGGAGGCTCAATATTCCCCATTCCTTTTCATCAGCCTTGTCACCCACAGCCTTAGGGGGAACATGTACACGACCGAATGTTCATGGCCACAGTGGTACAGCCCCTTCATGGACTGGATTTTGAATCTGGGATTAGTTCTCACTGGTTAACAGCTTGAGTTTGTTTTTCCAAATGACTTTATCATAACTATAAAAACGAGTGAGTCAACCTACTGAATGGTGGCTTAATATGTCTGTGTGCTGGCAATGTATATTTGATTAAATCTATAGGGACAAGAAATGACTTTGCTTGGAATAAAGCCAGGTGGGATAATTTAACAAACAGGTAAAATGTACAAGTCTAAACAATTTCTTTCTGGAAGATTTTACTTTATAATGTTAGTGCAATAGCTTCATCCACAAAATATCTGGATGTATTTTAAGTCAACCTGAATGAATAGATGAGAAAACACCGATTGTCATAGTGAATATAAGCAAAAATATATATAGATGAAAATGTGCAGCTGAAAATAGTAGCTCAAGGATAAAAGTGGGGATTAAATGAAATTTCATTGTGGAATATTAATCTCACAGTGTGAAACTTTAAAGGTAAATTAATTTTTAACACAAATTGATATTTAATATTCACTTTTTTAAAATTTAGAAAGGTTAGCTTATTTTGGGTGAATGCAAATTGTTTACTGACCTAAGACCAATTCTACATTTAGATTTCATGTAGAGTTATATGTACTAGAAAAGAAATATTCTAAATGTATTACATTCCCCTTTTACACTTAAGAAAATTGAGTTTTAGAAACAAATTACTTGACTGTGTTCACTTGTATAGGTAGATGTTAAATGTAAATGGACCCTATTTCATTTAGGCCCTCCTCTTCCTTTCTCCTTGAATGATTTGATGAACCTGAGGTAGGTGCTTGAGTACAGTGATGTGTAAGACAACAAAACCAGAACAATCACCCTAAAAGTGATTATGTTTCATCAGTTCAGTTCAGTTCAGTCGCTCAGTCATGTCTGACTCTTTGCGACCCCATGGACTGCAGCATGCCAGGCCTCCCTGTCCATCACCAACTCCCGGAGTTCACCCAAACTCATGTCCATTGAGTCGGTGATGTCATCTAACCATCTCATCCTCTGTCGTTCCCTTCTCCTCCTGCCTTCAATCTTTCCCACATCAAGGTCTTTTCAAATGAGTCAGCTCTGCGCATCAGGTAGCCAAAGTATTGGAGTCTCAGCTTCAACATCAGTCCTTCCAGTGAACATCCAGGACTGATCTCCTTTAGGATGGACTGGTTGGATCTCCTTACAGTCCAAGGGACTCTCAAGAGTCTTCTCCAACACCACAGTTCAAAAGCATCAATTCTTCAGTGCTCAGCTTTCTTTATAGTCCAGCTCTCACATCCATACATGACTACTAAAAAAACCATAGTCTTGGCTAGATGGACTTTTGTTGGCAAAGTAATCCCTCTGCTTTTTAATAAGCTGTCTAGGTTGGTCATAACTTTCCTTCCAAGGAATAAGCATCTTTTAATTTCATGGCTGCAGTCACCATCTGCAGTGATTTTGGAGCCCCCCAAAATAAAGTCTGTCACTGTTTCCCCATCTATTTGCCATGAAGTGATGGGGCCGAATGCCATGATCTTTGTTTTCTGAATGTTGAGCTTTAAGCCAACTTTTCACTCTATGCTTTCACTTTCATCAAGAGGCTCTTTAGTTCTTCTTCACTTTCTGCCATGAGGGTGGTGTCATCTGCATATCTGAGGTTACTGATATTTCTCCTGGCAATGTTGATTCCAGCTTGTGCTTCATCCAGCCCAGCATTTCTCATGATGTACTCTGCACAGAAGTTAAATAAGCAGGGTGACAATATACAGCCTTGACGTACTCCTTTTCCTATTTGGAACCAGTCTGTTGTTCCATGTCCAGTTCTAACTGTTGCTTCCTGACCTGCATACAGGTTTCTCAAGAGGCAGGTCAGGTGGTCTGGTATTCCCATCTCTTTCAGAATTTTCCACAGTTTATTGTGATCCACACAGTCAAAGGTTTTGGCATAGTCAGTGAAGCAAAAACAGATGTTTTTTCTGGAATCTCTTGCTTTTTCAAGATGATGATCCAGTGGATGTTGGCATTTGATCTCTGGTTCCTCTGCCTTTTCTAAAACCAGCTTGAACATCTGGAAGTTCATGGTTCATGTATTGTTGAAGCGTGGCTTAGAGAATTTTGAGCATTACTTTGCTTTGTGTGAGATGAGTACATTTGTGTGGTAGTTTGAGCATTGTTTGGCATTGCCTTTTTTAGGGACTGGAATGAAAATTGACCTTTTCCAGTCCTGTAGCCACTGCTGAGTTTTCCAAATTTGCTGGCATATTGAGTGTTTCACGTAGCAGAGAGTAAAACTCTGAGTCATAGAGGTGTGGGCATGGAGAACTTTGGGAATAGAGAAGAGTGCCTGAGTTGCGTGCACATGTACAAGTGCATGTGTGGGGGCAGCATGCAAGGAGTTTGAAAGATCCACAGGAATAGAGAATTCTTAAGTATTTTCTGCAAACAAAATAAGGCATAACTATTGCATTGTTTTTCTCCATTGGCTCCCTTTTCCTTTTTCTGATGGCACCAGAAAAAAAGCCACATTTGGATCTAATTCTGAGTTCAAGATAACTGCAAGTAGAACTAAGGGGAGCCATGGGTGAGTAGGTCATGAGAATTCAAAGCTACAGCTCCTAGGATTGTAATCCTTAATGCTCAAGGATTTCCAATGCACGCAAGTGAAAAATACAAATCAGGAAGTTGAGACAGGCAAGTGGGTGGGGCCAAAATAGACTATTCATGTTCAAGACAGAATGGAATCAGTGGAACCTGAATTGGGTTATTGGATGAAAGAGGTGGGGTTTGAACTGGACCTTGTCAATGGAGATGATTTGTTAGTGGTCATCCTAGCCGGATGATTGCCTAAACAAACACACAGAGCTGAATGACTATGCATTTGTCAAATTCTAACCTCAGAGGCTGCCTACCTACATCATCTCATAGGTGGGGGTGGTGGCGGTGGTAGTGATGGTAGTGGCACATATTAAAGCTACAAAACAGTGGACTAGAAGGCCAAGCACATTTCCAGGGATGGAGGGGAGGCAAGGAAATGGACAAATATGCCATAGGCCAGAAACCAGAAACACGCTTGTTAGGAAGAAGCTCTGTACAAGGTGAGTCTAACTCAAATGTAACTGTTGTCAAGGACAGCATAAGGATGGGGAGGAATTTAGTCCTGTCTCTTGGAGGAAAAAAGCATCATTGAGTCTTGATTACTTCAGCCATGGGACTTCTCTGCTATTTCTCAAGGGTAAGGGATATAGCAAGAGGAAAAAAAAAATGCTGGTAGAATGATACAGGCAGTGACAACGGGATCCAATGGGACTGCCAGGGCCAGGAGGTAAGCAGAAGCAAGTCCCTGGGTCATCTTAAACTCCCCTCCCCAGGAGCCACCCTACCCCACCCCACCCTATTGTTCCTTCTTCCCAATCTATGATGGAGGGTGAGAGAAATTCTCTGTTCTCCTTTTCTTTTTTAATTTTTTTCTCTAAACTTTATAAAGAAAGGGGAAAGAATGGATGGCATGGTAAGGAAAGGAATCCTTTTAAAATTTTTCTGAAAAGGAATCTTTTTGTGGGCATATTTTTCCCTAGACTCTTAGTAAATTTTTGTTTTTTTCTAAACCTCATATACTGTGATGAAACAAAACAACTGTCTTCTGTGCCTGCATATTATGGTGTCCTTAGGAAAGAAAAGAGCACAGAGTGAAGCAACTGAATCTTCTCCACCTCTCTGTGTCAGTTGGGTCCCCTGGAGTAGAATACAAAGTAGAGATTTATTGGGGGTAATGATCATGGGAGATAAAAGAAAGAAGGAACAAGATTAAGCAAGGAAACCCTTTAGATCATGCTATAGATCTGCTGCCTATGAAAAGAGAAGGGGAGGGGTGGAGCTTTACATAGGAGGAATTTCAGACTGCACTGAAGCTCTGCTTGGTCTTGGCCAGTCTGCTGGGTGCTGTGGTACATGGAGCCATCACACACGCTAGGAAATAATGCCTTGATACCTCTCCTATGCTGAGACATCGGCTAGAGACTGCCCAGGAAGAGCGCGACCTTGGCGCCAATGTTGCTGATCACTGCTGACTGACAGATTCTGTCTTGAAGGCAGATATGGGCAGTGTACCTCCTTGGCTGCCACACAAGACTGGTAATAGGGTGTGTGGCAGCCAAGGAGGCTGCCCTATAATTGGCCCTGTGGCCATATCCTCATTACAGCCTAAATCTTATATTGTTATGCATAAAATGTCATCAAAGAAAATGTTTAGTCTCCAGTTACTATGAAAGTCCCATAGAAAGCTCTCCTATTTTATATAGTATTAAAAAAAAGAATATTTTCCTTAAAAGAAGTAATGCATATTGCTTCCAAATTTAACATTCACTGGGCAAGAAAATTCCTGTGATAATGTTCTTTTTTAAATTAATTACTTATTTTGTTGAAGGATAATTGCTTTACAGAATTTTGCTGTTTTCTGTCCAACCTCAACATGAATCAGCCATAGGTATACATGTATCCCCTCCCTTTTGAACCTCCCTCCCATCTTCCTCCCCATCCCACCCCTCTAGGTTGATACAGAGCCCTTATTTGAGTTTCCTGAGTCATACAGCAAATTCCCATTGGCTATCTATTTTACATATGGTAATATAAGTTTCCATGTTACTCTTTCCATGCATCTCACCCTCTCCTCCCCTCTCCCCATATGAAGATTCCTTAAAAAACTAGGAATAAACCACCATATGACCCAGCAATCCCACTCCTAGGCATATACCCTGAGAAAACCAAAATTGAAAAAGACACATTGCAGCACTATTTACAATAGGTAGAACATGGAAGCAACCTAGATATCCATCAACAGATGAATGGATAAAGAAGTTGTGGTACATATACACAATGGAATATTACTTAGCCTTGAAAAAGAACATATTTGAGTCAGTTCTAATGAGGTGGATGAACCTAGAACCTATTATACAGAGTGAAGTAAGTCAGAAAGAGAAAGATAAATATTGTATTCTAGCATATATATACGGAATCTAGAAAAAATGGTACTGAGGAATTTACTTACAGGGCAGTAATGGAGAAACTGAGAATAGACTTGCGATAATGTTTTCAATCTCTCATGCTGCTCTGTTCAACTCATTTTATCTTGGCTTAAATTAGTAGAGAAGAAATGCAGTAATTTTCACCTGCCCTGAAACAAATAATTCTCCTAGCTTTCATTTCTCATTGAGGTTAAGATGGCCCAACTGATTTTAACTTTATGCAGTGGTCTTATTTTTTCAAAAGTATACATACATAAATATGCATTATATTTGCTAGTAAATATATTATATATAGTATAGATTTATATTTATTAATACACACACATATATCCCCTTAGAATTGTAGGCTGTGCTTTGGTTTACTGCTGATGCTTTGCTAATAGAACTAGTTGACATAAGAAATATTCTGAAAGGCATATTAGAAACTATACACTAGTGATTCTCAGTGCTACTTCATTGAAAAATTAAGCCATGAAAATAGACACTCTGCTAAAAATCAAATATGAGTTTTAAGCCAGCAGCAGCAGCCATTAACTAGATGGATGACCATGTCATAAAGCCTTCTCTGTAAAAAGATAAGCTTAAGTTAGATGACATCCAAGGTTTTTTTCTGCCTCAAGAGTCTTTAATAGTGGTTTCCAAAGTGTTCACGCTGTGCAGATCTAGGATTTCATGAAGAAGTTAGTGGGTTGAGGGAAGGGATGTTCAAGGCAGAAATTTCAGTGAACCATGATATAGGCCTCCCATCCCCCACTTCAAACTGAACAGATAGGTTTTGTTTCCCATGCTGAATTTCAGTGTAAGATAATCATTTCCAACACTTTAGTTTTTGCAGTTATCTATCTCTGATAAAAGGCAGGATTAGCTAATCAGGGAAAAACAATGTGTTTATTTATTGGCTTAAACATCTTTATTTTAAAATGTGATAAGCAGAAAATTGTGTAAGGTTATATGTACTTTTTGCCTGTAAAACAATTTTTAACATTTGTACATGGAACAGATACCTATATAACTTCATCAAATCAGTTGCTGAAACCACAAAATTTCCCTTACATCCTTTACCACTCTGATTTCAACGAGTCTTCGTAAGGTGCCTTATGATGTCTTAAGGTAACTGTGACCCTGATCTCTGTAGTACTCTTTTCCTTTCCCTACATTTTCTCCCACCTGTGTACGCATCCTCAAAAATTAGATTAGTGCTGCCTGTTCTTGAAATGTCTGTGAATAGAATAATACTGTAATTACTATTTTATGACTTATTTTCCCCTGCATAAACATTTGTAAAGCTTGTATTCTCCTCTGTAGTATATTCAAATATATTTTACATAGTATACCATTGCAAAAATATAAAACATTTTATGTATTCACTTTGCCAAAGGTCAGTATGTGAGTTCTTTCAGAAAGTTGGTTATTATGAGCAATATTATTATAAGCATATTTTTATTGAAGTATAGTTGACATATATTGTTATATTTGTTTCAGGTATACAACATAATAGCTCAGTGTTTTTATACATTTCAAAGTGATCACCACAATAAGTCTAGTCAATGTCCACAACAGTATACAGTTAGAAATTTTTTTCTTGTGATGAGAATTTTTAAGGTTTATAGTATATAACTTACACTGACATTTTACTGAATATAATACCCTCAAAATCTATCCATGTTGTCCCAGATTGTGATTTCATTCTCTTTTATGTCTGAATAGCATTCTAATGTATATGTGATGTTGATGTTGAGCATCTTTTTATGTACTTGGTAATTTGTGTGTCTTCTTTGGAAAAATGTCTATTCAGATCTTCTGCCCATTTTTTAACTGGATTTATTTTTTTGCTATTAAGGTGTTTGAGTTCCTTTTATTTTGAATATTAACCACTTAGCAGATATACAGTTTATAAATAGTTTCTCCCATTCTGTAGGTTGCCTTTTGTGAATAGTTTCCTTTCCTTTGTAGAATATTTTTAGTTTTACTTAGTCTCACTTGTTTATTTTTACTTTTGTTGCTTTAGGTATCAAATTAAAAAAAAAATATTGCCAACACCTATGTCAAGTAGCTTACCACCTCTGTTTTCTCTAGGAGTTTTATGATTTTAGGTCTTACACTCAAGTCCTTCATCCATTTGAGTCACTTTTTGTGTATGGTATAGGATAGTTGTCCAGTTTCATTCTTTTGCATGTGGCTATCAGTTTTTTCAAACACCATTTATTGAAAGGAATGTTTTCCCATTGTATATTCTTGGTTTCTTTGTCATAAATTAACTGACCATATATGGGTGGGTTAATTTTTGAGCTCTCTATTCTGTTTCATTGATTTATATGTCCATGTTTATGTCAACAGTTTACTGTTTTGATTACTATAGCTTTGTAATGTAGCTCAAATCAGGGAGCATGATGTCTCCAGTTTCACTTTCTCAAGATTGTTTTGGCTAGTGTGGTCTTTTGGGGTCTTTTGAGGTCCCATGCAAACTTTAGGATTGTTTGTTCTATTTCTGTGAAAAATAGTATTAGAATTTTGATAGAGATTGCATTGAATCTGTAGATTGCTTTGGGTAGTATGGATATTTTTTTAAACATTTTACTTTATACTGGAGTATAGCCCATTAACAATGTTGTAGTAGTTTTCTATACAAAAAAAAAAAGTAGTTTTACATGAACAGCAAAGTGACTCACCCATACATGCACGTGTAGCTGTTCTCCCCTAAACTCCTCTCCCATCCAATCTGCCACATAATACTGAGTAGAGTTCCCGGTGCTATACAATAGATCCTTGTTGGCTATCCATTTTAAATATAGCAGGGTGCACCTGTCCATCCCAAACTCCTTAACTATCATCTCACCCCATTCATCTCCATGGCAACTATAAGTTTGTTCTCTAAATCTATAAATCTGTTTCTATTTGGTAAATAAGTTCATTTGTATCATGTCTTTTTAGATTCTGCATGTATAGGGGTGTCCTATTATGTTTCTGTTTCTTTGACTTCAGTTCACTTCAGTTGCTCAGTTGTGTCCGATTCTTTGCGACCCCATGAATGGCAGCACGCCAGGCCTCCCTGTCCATCACCAACTCTCGGAGTCCACCCAAACCCATGTCCATTGAGTCGGTGATGCCATCCAACCATCTCATCCTCTGTTGTCTCCTTCTCCTCCTGCCCCCAATCCCTCCCAGCATCAGGGTCTTTTCCAGTGAGTCCACTCTTCGCATGAGGTGGCCAGGTATTGGAGTTTCAGCCTCAGCATCAGTCCTTTCAATGAACACACAGGACTGGTCTCCTTTAGGATGGACTGGTTGGATCTCCTTGCAGTCCAAGGGACTCTCAAGAGTCTTCTGCAACACCACAGTTCAAAAACATCAATTCTTCGGCACTCAGCTTTCTTCACAGTCCAACTCTTACATCCATACATGACTACTGGAAAAACCATAGCCTTGACTAGATGGACCTTTGTTGGCAAAGTAATATCTCTGCTTTTTAATATGTTATCTAGCTTGGTTATAACTTTCCTTCCAAGGAGTAAGTGTCTTTTAATTTCATGGCTGCAATCACCATCTGCAGCCCCCAAGAATTAACTCTGACACTGTTTCCACTGTTTCCCCATCTATTTCCCATGAAGTGATGGGACCAGATGCCACGATCTTCATTTTCTGAATGTTGAGCTTTAAGCCAACTTTTTCACTCTCCACTTTCACTTTCATCAAGAGGCTTTTTAGTTCCTCTTCACTTTCTGCCATAAGGGTGGTGTCACCTGCATATCTGAGGTTATTGATATTTCTCCCAGCAATCTTGAATCCAGCTTGTGCTTCTTTCAGCCCAGCATTTCTCATGATGTACTCTGCATACAAGTTAAATAAGCAGGGTGACAATATACAGTCTTGACGTACTCCTTTTCCTATTTGGAATCAGTTGTTCCATGTCCAGTTCTAACTGTTGCTTCCTGACCTGCATATAGGTTTCTCAAGAGACAGGTCTGGTGGTCTGGTGTGCCCATCTCTTTCAGAATTTTCCACAGTTTACTGTGATCCACACAGTCAAAGGCTTTGGCATAGTCAATAAAGCAGAAATAGATGTTTTTCTGGAGCTCTCTTGCTTTTTCCATGATCCAGCGGATGCTGGCAATTTAATCTCTGGTTCCTCTGCCTTTTCTAAAACCAGCTTGTACATCTGGAAGTTCACAGTTCACATATTGCCAAAGCCTGGCTTGGAGAATTTTGAGCATTACTTTACTAGTGTGTGAGATGAGTGCAATTGTGTGGTAGTTTGAGCATTCTTTGGCATTGCCTTTCTTTCGGATTGGAAGGAAAACTGACCTTTTCCAGTCCTGTGGCCACTGCTGAGTTTTCCAAATTTGCTGGCATATTCTTTGGCTTACTTCACTCAATATGACAGTCTCTAGGTTCACCCATGTTGCTGCAATAACATTATTTCACTCTTTTGATAGCTGAGTAACATTCCATTGTATATATGTAGCACAACTTCTTTATCCTTTCCTCTGTTGATCAAGGACATTTAGATTGCTTCCATGTCTCAGCTATGGAGATTCCTTAAAAACTAAAGATAGAGCTGCCATATGACCCTGCAGTCCCATTCCTGGGTATATATCTAGAGAAAAACATGGTCTGAAAGGATACATGCACCCCAGTGTTCATTGCAGGACTGTTTACAATAGTATGAGCATTTTTAACAGTATTAATTCCTTCAATCCATGAACATGGAATATCTTTCCATCTATTTGTATCTTCTTTAATTTCTTTCATTAATGCTTTATAGTTTTAAGTGTATTCTACTGACGTTTTATAATGTGAATCCTAGTATACATAAGCAACCATATATATAAAGTATATAGCCATGGGTGAAATTGCTAAATTAAAGTGTTTACCTACATTCAATTTTACCAGATAAAGCAGTTTTCTACCGTTGCCATAACAATTTACACTCCTACCAGAATAGTTCCTGATGCTTGTATCATTGTCTGTTAACTATTGTAAGACTTTTATTTTTTCGCAATTTAATGGATAAGTAGTAATATCTTATCATGACTTAAATTTTTATTTTTTCCAATGTTTGGAACATTTTCTTTGGGTTACTGTCTATTTAGACTTTTTCTTTAGTGATGTGCCTGTTTAAACCATTTAGCTATTTTTCTATTGAGTTGTCTACATTTTTACAATTGAATTATAGGTGTTTCTTATATATTCTAAAAAATAGCTATATTTTAGTTAATATATGTTTCATGGTTCTTCAACTCCATGATTCTTTTCACTTTTTTGTGATGTATTTCAATGAAAAGAAATTTTAATTTTGGCCATATTTTGGTGTCTACTTTAAATTATTTTCTATGAAAATTTTTGTCTACTTTAAAATTTTCTCCATAGATCCTTAACAAACTAAAAAAAAAAAAATTACTCAACCTGATAGGGGACACCTATACAAAGTCATAGCTAATCTCAGACTTAGTGTTTAAAGACTGAATGCCTTTTCTTTAAGACCAAGAATAAGACAGATATCTCTTTTTGCCACTTCTATTCAACACGAGAGGGTCTAGCCAGAGAAATTAGGCAAGAAAAAGAAGTAAAAACATCTGTATTGGAAAGAAGTAAAATGATCTCTCTTCACAAATGAGATCATCTTGTGTATAGAAAATTCTAAAGAATACACTGAAAAGTAATAGAAGTAATACATTAGTTTAGCAGGGTTATAGGACATGGTCAACATATACAATTTTTTTACACTATCAATGAAAATCTGAATGTGAAATTAATAAAATAATTTTTTGAGCAATATTACCAAAAATAAAAGTAAAATTCTTAAAAGTAGATCTAACAAAAGAAGGACAAGATGCACATCTACAAAATTTTATTAAAAGAACTAAAGAATACATAAATAAATAGAAAGACATTTCACATTCATGGATCAAAAGACAATATTGTTAAGATGGTAATACTTTCCAACTGATCTACACATTGAATTGTAATCCTTATTAAGTTGCATTTTTTTTGAAGTAATTGACAAATTATCCTAAAATTCATGTGGAATTACCACAAACCAAAAATAACCAAAGAGTCTAGAAGAACATAGTTGCAGATGTCACACTTATCAATTTCAACACTTACTGCTGCTGCTGCTAAGTCACTTTAGTCGTGTCCGACTCTGTGCGACCCCAGAGACAGCAGCCCACCAGGCTCCCCCGTCCCTGGGATTCTCCAGGCAAGAACACTGGAGTGGGTTGCCATTTCCTTCTCCAATGCATGAAAGTGAAAAGTCAAAGTGAAGTCACTCAGTCGTGTCCAACTCTTAGCGACCTCATGGACTGCAGCCCATCAGGCTCCTCCATCCATGGGATTTTCCAGGCAAGAGTACTGGAGTGGGGTGCCACTGCTTTCTCTGCAACACTTACTATAAAGTTATAATAATTGAGACAGTGTAGTACTATCATAAGAATAGACATATAGATTACTGTAATAGAATTAAGAGTGCAGAAATAGAGCCTTACATTTATGGTCAATTGATTTTCAGTATGGGAACCAAGATTAATGAATGGAGATAGACGAGTCTTTTCAACAAATGGTGCCAAGAAGCTGTATTTCTACATTCAAACACATGAATCTGAATCTCTACCTCACACCACATACAAAAATGAACTAAAAATAGATCATAATTCTAAGGAAAAAGCTGAAACTATGAAATTCTTAGGAGAAAGCCTTGGAGCATTTCTTTAAGACTTAAGTTAGGCGATAGTTTTTTGTATATAATACCAAGAGCACAAATTACAAAAGAAAAAATATATCAATATAAATTAAGCTTCATCTAAATTAAAAACTTTTGTGCTTCAGAGGAAGCCATCAGGAAAGTGGAAAAAAAAAACCCCACAAAATGGGAGAAAATAGTTGAAAATTATATATTTGACAAGAAGCAGATCCAGAATGAATAAGGACTTTTATAAGTCAATAGTAAAGACAAGCCAATTAAAAATATGGAAAAGAAAATTGGATAAGACATTGGTCCAAAGAAGATATAAAAATGGTCAATAAGCACATGAAAATATGCTCAACATCACTAGTCATTTAAAAAATGCAAATCAAAACCTCTATAGGAAAGTGCTTCATAATCACTAAAATGGCTAAAATTAAAAGATAAACAATACCAAGTGTTGACAGGTTTGTGGAGAAAATGAAACCCTCATATACTGCTGGTAGAGATGTAAAATGGTGTAGCCACTATAAAAACAGTTGGGCAGTTCTTCCAAATGTTAAACATAGTAATGTAATATAATACAGTAATGCCACTCCTAGGTAGTAAAGACACAAGAGGAATGAAAACATGTCTGCCAAAAAAAAGTTGCACATGAATAAGATGGTGACTGCAGCCATGAAATTAAAAGACGCTTACTCCTTGGAAGAAAAGTTATGACTAACCTAGATAGCATATTGAAAAGCAGAGACGTTACTTTGCCAACAAAGGTCCATCTAGTCAAGGCTATGGTTTTTCCAGTGGTCATGTATGGATGTGAGAGTTGGACTGTGAAGAAAGCTGAGTGCCGAAGAATGGATGCTTTTGAACTGTGGTGTTGGAGAAGACTCTTGAGAGTCCCTTGGACTGCAAGGAGATCCAACCAGTCCATTCTGAAGGAGATCAGCCCTGGTATTTCTTTGGAAGGAATGATGCTAAAGCTGAAACTCCAGTACTTTGGCCACCTCATGTGAAGAGCTGACTCGTTGGAAAAGACTCTGATGCTGGGAGGGATTAGGGGCAGGAGGAGAAGGGGACGACAGAGGATGAGATGGCTGGATGGCATCACTGACTCGATGGACTTGAGTCTGAGTGAGCTCCGGGAGTTGCTGATGGACAGGGAGGCCTGGCGTGCTGCAATTCATGGGCTCGCAAAGAGTCGGACACGACTGAGCGACTGAACTGAACTGAACACTGAAGTATTTATTCATAATAGCCAAAAAGTGTAAATGACCCAAATCTCCATCACCTGATGACTGAATAAACAAATGTGGTATATCCAAAAATGGAATAGTATTCATTCATAACAAAGAATAAACTGCTGACACATGCTTACTGCAATGTGGATGGACCTTAAAATCATTATGCTAAGTGAATGAAGGCAGTCACAGAGGACAAAATATTGTATGACTCCTTTTAAATGAGATGTCTAGGATAGTCAAATTCACAGAGACAGAAAGTATATTGGTTGCAGTGACTGGGAGGCAGAGTAAAAGGTGAAGGATAAAGGGGGTTTGGGGAGTTAGGAGTTAAAAACATTCTAAGATTGGATAATGGTGGTGATCATACCACTCAGTGAATATACTAAAGTCACTGACTTGTATACTTTAAAGGAATGATTTTTACAGTATGTTATTTATAACTTAATAAAGTTGTTATATAAAAAGAGAATATTTTTAAACCTCAAGATTGAAAGGTAATTCTCATCTAGTTTCTTCTAATAGTTTTATATATTTGACTTTCATATTTAATTTTTATCTAGATGAAATTGATCTCTGTATATGGTATGAAATTGGAGAAGGAAAGGGCAACCCACTCCAGTGTTCTTGCCTGGAGAATCCCAGGGACGGGGGAGCCTGGTGGGCTGCCGTCTATGGGGTCGCACAGAGTCGGACACGACTGAAGCGACTTAGCAGCAGCATGGTATGAGATAGGTGTTCAAGTTAAATACCTTTTCAAACAGATATTTACCCTGGAACTATGAAAAGTTGATCCTTGGTGCCAGTTCTCTCATAAATCTAGCATGTATTTATTTACTGAGTTTTTCCTGAGCTCTCCATTTTGTCCCTCATCTATTTGCCCATTTCTTCTGCCGATACCACAATGTCTTCATTGTTATAACTTTATAATATATTTGACATCAGTAAAACATGTTGTCCCACATTCTTCTTTTTTCTTTAAGAGTATCATTGTTATTCTAAGTGGTTTCATATTATATGCATTTCTAAGCCAATTTAAGGAGTTATCAAGTTAAAAAAAGGAGGCACATGTACATATGCATGCAGATGCCCTAGTATTTTTATTAGGATGCAATGCATTTATAAGTCACTTTGTGGAGAATTAACATCTTTTCAACATCTTCCAAGTTATTTACACGATAGGCCTCCTGTTAATTTAGGTCTTGATATTTTCCAGTAAGGTTTTATAATTTCTCATCTGGAGGTCTGGTCCACCTTTCATGAGATTTACTCCCTGGTTCTCTATAGATATTTCTGATGCTGTGGTAAATTCTTTAAAGATATTTGTTTTCTAATTGTTCCTGGTTTACAGAAAAACAATTGACTTTTGTATATTTTGTATATTGAATTTTGTATCCAAGTGAAAGTGAAAGTTGCTCAGTTGTGTCTGACTCTTTGTGACCAATGAGTATCCATTTGTATTCAATGAACTTGTCAAATTCTATTGTTTGAAGATTTACATAGGATGATTTTGGATTTTCTTAATGCTTGATTCTATTATTGACAGTTTTTCTTCCTTTAAATTCTTATGTTCTCTTAAAATTTCTTAATTTACTGGGTAGGATCAATGTTGTATAGAAGTGAAGACAGCAGGATAGCAAAATAAAAACTTCCAATTTTTCACTATTAAACAGGATATTGGGTCATGTCTAGGTCTTTAAGCCTGAGGAAATAGGTTCTTATGATCCATCTCCATGGAGAGAAGTTCTTTTACAAGTCTCCCTACTCTCTACAGGCCTCTGAACTCTATCTCTATGGCCCAGCTGGAAGCAGAGTTCAAAGGCTTGATTTCCAGACAAAAGTACTCTTTGAAACTTCAGCATCCCCCTTTATCCTTTGATTATAGACTTTCAACCAAAATCTGGCCAAGAAGTTCCCCTGTGTCTTTTTAGATTTATATTGAGAAAGAGTCTGAGTAAAGTCAAAATAACACACAGAGAAGATGATAACCTTTAAGATTATTCTAATCTTAATCTGTGGTTTCTGATATTCTCTAATAATGATAAATGAAAGGCCCTCTGGACTTCTATTTTCTTTTTCTTCCTGTGAATGACAGGCTTCATATTCCATTTTCTGGCCGATCACCAGTTAAAGCATTGAGAATTTCTTCTTTCCAGGACATAAGTCCCTTTCAATTGGGAGTGTAACGAACCATCCCACCAGTTACAATTCCCTATGGGAACCATTAAACTTTTCTAGGATAACACTACACATGTATAAAAGTATAGGAGATCTAGGTCCACACCTAACCTTTTTTTTTTTTTTTTAATTAAGGTTGCTGACAATGACAGCAGTCAGAGCCTTCCAGAAAAAAGTGCTTAGGGCTGCTATGTAAGGCACCGTTGAGCTGGATAAATCTTTGGCTTATCCGTAGTAGTAGTGTCAGTCTCTCAGTCATGTCTGACTCTTTGCAATTCCATGGACTGTTCCATGGACTGCAGTCAGCCAGGCTCCTCCATCCATGGAATTCTCCAGGCAAGGATACTGGAGTGGGTGGCCATTTCCTTAGCCTATCTGAGGATGGTATTTCTTATTAGAAGCTAGCCAGGTAATCGCCTCCAGCACTGTCATTATTTTTCTTCAAATGAGGACACTGAGCCTTGCTTGGCCTCCTGGCTGCATGGTTTGCCTTCTTAGTCTTGGCTGTCTGTGCACTTTGCCTTTCCACAAAGGATTCCTGTGTGTTCTTCCCTCTACTTGATAGAGGCTTTCCTCGTGTCTGTATAGAAGCAGCTGTGGTATTTGGGGTGCATCGTTTAACATTAAAAAAGAAGAAAGCAAGTTAGTTTAATGAGCAGAGACACTAATAGCTTTCCAGTAACTTGGTAATGTCTCTTCTTTTTCCTAACCGCTATTGTCACGCCAGGAGGCACCTCCAAATAACCATGATGATGACTGATGATATGGCTGTGCCTCCCAGGGCCCATTCATCACCTGCAAACTCAGTTCAGTGTTACTTTGCCTGTGCTAGATGTGGCCTTTGAGACTGGCATTTGGCTGTGCTCCAAGCCTTTTTCTGGCTTCTGTCCTGGTGTTTTTATATGTGATCTGCAGGTGTTACTGATATAATTTGTTCATGGGTTATACATGATATCGTGCTTACTAACCTAGATTTTCCTGCAGTCAGTATAATATAAAGAAAACCTAAAAATGAAATCACTGATGATTACATAATGTAATGACATCCTAGAAATAGCTTGGTGCGCCTGTGTTTGAGATGAGAGCATATGGTTATCTCTAATTTAGGTTTGCTTTTGAGAATTAATTTAATTTGGAATGAGAGATCTAGACTAACATTTAGAATCAACCATATGATTATAATTTTAGAATTAAAAAGAGACATGATTCAATTTCTTGTGGATTTTGGAGATAAGGTGTTTCAAAGGAGGTAGAGGAGAATCTTGCCTTGAGATGTTCTGATATAAGCAGATGTGATGGATTAAAGTTAAGGATGGGTTTTATTCACACTGAATGTTGAGTGCATTCTCCCTGGCTGTTATTGATTTGTGCAGTTTATTCTAAGTACTTTGAACATCTACTGTTTCCACCTTCCTCTCCTAAAACTAGTCTAGTTGGATAGAATATACCAAGCTACATACCAGTAAAGAAGAATGACTCTTGGAAATATATCTGTAAAATAGCTTCATTTAAGAATTTCACTGTATCTAGGTTTATAATAAGAAAAATTCCAAAGCAGAATAACAAGTGACCTCAGTGTAAATTTTAAGCCCACATCTTCAAAGATGTACATATAACAAAACAAAAACAGTGCTTCCCACCTGGTTCTAGTGGTAAAGAATCCACCTGCCAATGCAAGGGATGCAGCTTTGATTCCTGACTTGGGAAGAACCCCTGGAGAAGGAAATGGCAACCCACTCCAGTATTCTTGCCTGGAAAATCCATGGACAGAGGAGCCTGGTGGACTACAGTCCATAGGGTGGCAAACAGTGAGATATGATCGAGTGACTGAGCACACACAAGCAAAAACAGGAGGGAAAAAGAGTCTCTGGGATCCTTGGAGTTAATAGAATGTGTGCCCTGGTTACATAACCTTGCTCTTTTCAATGAGCTATGTATGAGAAGTCTGGTGAAAAACTCAGGAAAGCTAAATTAAATGAAATGTTCTAGAAAATGAGCCAGGACGTTAGACTGAATGTGGATGCTCTCTGTTCCTAAAATATCTCATCTTTATTTTTATTCCTCACATTCTTCAGCTAGTTTTTAGACAAAAAAAATTTTTTTAATACAAATGGCTTTTCTCACTCAAAAAATTAAATATCCCCAGTTGAGCAATAATAATTATATCAATACTATATAATATTGAGTTGGCTAAAAAGTTTGTTCAGGGTTTTCCCTAATATCTTACAGAAAAACCCAAAAGAACTTTTCCATATTTAGGCCAACCCAGTATGTATTGAGCATCCTCTACAACTAGATATTATTATTAAATGTTTTACATGCATGGTTATGAATCCTCACAACAGATAGTAGATTAGCTAGCATTTTCTCTGTTTTATAGATTTGGGAAACAGAGAGGTTAAATGTTTTGCTCAAGTTAATATAGCTGATGAGCGTTAAAGTAGAGATTTGGCTGGAGAGCTGATTGATTCTAATTCTACAATGCTATACTGCCTCTCCTAATAATATATAATACATTTTATTCATTTACAGTAAGCAAATGCATCACACGTTCTTGGTTAATTCAATAACAATCTTGCAGAGGCTCTTTCTTTTATGTTTCCCTTGGTTCAGAACATGTTGCACAGATTTCACCCTAAACACTTTATGAAACTAGAGAAGTTAAGGGTGTTTTCCATGGCATTGTTCACTTGAGTGCACCGTTTCAAAGGTTGATTTTGACAACTCTTCAAATTTTGCATTTCTATTACTGACTCATTCTTTGATAGCAGACTGATTTACACAAAAAAAATTGCCTGAATATTGAAATTCTATATTTCATGTTCTCAATTCATCTTTCATCTCTCAAAAGACTATTCTAAATAGAAAAAGATTCTTATAGACCAGGGATTGAAACTGATGTATTTCTAACAGTAGCTGTTTTCCCGCCTATACTTAAATCACAATGAGTTTTATATGTTAGGTACATTTTCACCTTTTTGATTTCTAGCCAAAATCCTGGGACTTAATTGTTAGCTTTTTAGTGAGTGCCATTTATTTGAAGATGTTGACATTTGCACAGTGTTATAAGGAAAGTGATTGCACATTTAACAACCTAGAATTACTTCTTTTGTCCTCGAAAAACTCAGCCAAAAGCATCATCTCACTTTTCACTGTTCAAATCACATGATCTTTTATCACTTAGCAGAGAAGATGTAAGATGTGATTCTTTGTGCCAGCAGTGCTCTATTTTATTCTCCTTGATTCTTTCTAAAATGTATACTAGGTAACTTATCTCTTTATCCCTGTTTTTCCCTTACAAGTTAAAATAGTTCATTTATTACTCTCCCATTTATATTCTTAGGTAGATTTACAACTCAATTTGTATTTTGAGTTTATGAACAAATGCTGCTAATTGATAGAGAAGACAAATTGGTTCCCTAAAAGAGACTTAAAATTTTTAGCAATAATCTAGCCCTAAATACCCATAAAATGTAAATTAACTTTTTCACTGCTGTGAGTATACTTCCAAGAAGGAACTTAACCCCTCAGGATAAAAACAATTTGATGATATATATCAGTATAACAAAATATAAGATACCTTCCCCCTATTCTCAGGGAAATTTGTTGAACCTTTGACCATAGGTATTTATTGTTTTTCAGCTTTGATAATACTGAAGATTCATTCTTCTCCATAAGGACATTGCATAGAAAAAGGAAAAAAATAAAATAAAGTGGCCAGTTAGAACTCAGTATTCTGAAATACTGTAATCAAAGTCTGTATGGTCATAATACCATGGAGTAATCATTAAGTAAAAACAGGACCTCATTGGTAGTCACTCAGGATAATTCATTCAGGCCTGGGGTGGGAAGGAATGAGAATAATTAGAATTTATTGAGTTTTCTTCTTCTCCTGTTATCAGCGTGCCAGATTACCTGAAATGACTTGTAACACAACACTGAACTCACTTTTTCACATAACTCATGCATATTCAGAATTTCAATTTTCTTAACTTTATATGTCTAAAGAGGAACGACTCGTGATGTCTGAAATCAATGCAGAATTAAGGAACATAATATATATTGTTTGCTGTTGCTGTGCTCACGTTAATGACCATGTTTGGAAGTATTAGTTTATAACCTAGTGGATAGACTGTGTGTGCTGTGTGTTCAGTTGCTCAGTCGTGTCCAACTCTTTGTGACCCCAGTTGCTAGACTAACCATCTCCCCAATCCCCTAAAACCCGTTGCAGACACATAGATAGATACATAATTAGATAGACACATACAACTGTTAGGTAGTTAGAATACGAAACAGGAGTCCAGAATGGCGGTGGCTAAAGGACAAGGAAGGGAAAAGCCTGTGAAAATAGAACAAGGAAGGTCCGAGGACTGAAGTGAGAACCTCAGGTAGAATGAGCAGCACTCCTGGCTAGCCCAGTTTACATAGGGCAGGCCCAGAGGGGAGGAAAAAAATATAAAAAGAGGAGCCAAAGGGCCGAGTCTCTCTCTTCTTTTTGAGTCTTTGGGTCGGCATGCCCTCATGCCTTGAGGATGTATTTTCCTGTTATTTTCTAAATAAAACTGAGCTGTAAAACAGAGCTGTAACACTGATCTGTCTAAGAGCTATAATACGGTCTGAGAGCTGTGACACGCTGGGGGCTTTAACGTCCGTTGCTTCAAATTTTTGTTGAGATGAGACAGAACCAAAGAGGTTACACTCCCCTAACACATATATACATACATAATAAGCCTCCTCTTATCTGGGGTTTCACTTTCCATGTAAGTCCAAAAATATTAAATGGAAAATTACTGAAATAAACTTCGTGAGTTTTAAATTGCATAATATTCTGAGTAGTGTGATGAAATCTCATGCCGTCCTCTGCTGTTCCACCCTGGGTATGAATTATCCCTTTGTCCAGCATATTCCATCCATAAGTCACTCAGTAGCCATCTCAATTATCAGACCCACTGTCAACGTATCACAATGCTGGTATTCAATGCTTATTTTACTTGCCAATGGCCCCAAAGTGAAAGGGTAGTGATACTAGAGATTTAGATATTCCAGAGAGAAGCTGTGAATTGCTTCCTCTAAGTGAAAAAGTAAATATTCTCAATAAGAGAAGGAAAAAAAATCAGATGCTGAGGTTGCTAAGATCTACAGTAAGTACAAATCTTCTGTGAAACTATGAAGAAAAAAAAATATATATTTGAGCTAGTTTTGCTGTAGAGCCTCAAACTGCAAAAGTTACTACCATAGTATTTGAGGAGTGGTTAGCTGAGATGGAAAATGGGTTATATTTGTAAAATAAGATATTTTGAGAGAGAGATCACATTAGCTTAATTTTTATTACACTGTATTTTTATAATTGTTCTATTTTATTTATTCATTATTATTGTTAATCTCTTGCAGTGTCCAATTTATAAAGTAAGCTTTATCATTGGTATGTATGGATAGGAAATCAGTATATTCAGGATTGGGTACCATTTGTAATTTCAAGCACCCACTGGTGGGTTTGAATGTATCCCCAGGCTGTCTACTGTATGTTTACATCTACTACTTCCAGCAACTCCCGAGACAAAAAGGAGAAGAAAATTAGCCTTTCTAAAATTTTACATTTCAAGAGACTGCATTTTCTAGACTTAAGACTGACTTTGTAAGGATTCAAGGCTTGTGAATATATTCAATTCTGTAACAGGAACTGTGAATTTCTCTAAGTCATACATTGCATAGGAAAAGTTTTTCAAAGCGTAAACATACTCATCAACCTTCTTATGTTTGGAAAATACTGGTAGAGCAAATGTGTTTTGATTTTTTTTTTCATATGTTCCCAGGAGGCAAAGACCCTTCTTCGACATCTCATTTTCAATTCCTTGGAAAGAGATATTGGAGTCAATCTTTTCCAGGAAGGAGGAATCTCTATTTTTAGCCTCTGTTGATTAAAACCACATTATCTAAATAGGAAGAATGTGAACTGAGCGTACCTTTCAGTCCCGAACAGTGCTCATCAGGTTTCCATGATACTGACAGGGTATACTTGTGAATAGATGTGTGGACAGTAAATCACCTTTATTTGCATTCACTGAAGAACATCACTGGGTCAAACTGGGTCAGTTTTTCTTTGATTTGTGCTTTTATTTTATGCTTTTCAAGGGAGATTCAGTTAAAGTCTTGTGTCATAAAATTTCATTTTGCCCACATGGTTCTTTGATATGTGTTCACGTAGGAAAAGTGGGATAGAGAAGAAAGTTAGTTTAAGCTAAAAAGAGAAAAACAAGAAATTATAACCTAAGTTTAATGAAGGGCAATTGGCATCCAGATGGAAGCAGATGAGATGCAGGGAGTGAAAAATAGTGAAAACGACAGGTGGAACTGGAAGAGTGACGTGAAAGAAGAATAATGGTTAGATTCAAATCAAGTTTTGTAGAGATGGAAGCTGGGAGGGAATGGGAGCAGAGGAAGATCTTCTGATAGGGAAGGGGTCAAGAACCGAAATGTACCAGAAATTAAAAGCAGAGAAGTTACCATTACTAAAATACTGCTGCACCAGAACTTGATAAAGAGAACTTGGAAGAATAAAAATTGTCTGGTCGCAAATTCAGAGCTAGTGTTGGCACTGTATGCTCAGGACAGTAGGAGAAAAATAACGGAGAAACAGCTGTTGTGTAGATTTCAATGGCAAGAGAGAATGATAAGGAACGAGAAGACCCTAGGTCTTCCAAAGAAAAGGCAAAGCAGATTGCCACTCTCTCTGTGTCGAGGCAGGTGGTTTTTACGGAGGAAGAACCACCTTGGGAGAGAGCAGCTGAGTCAGCAGGAATAGCCAGAGCACGTGGAGGGCACAGTACCTGATTTTCTACCACATCTGTTGGGTACCTTACATCTTATTTCTTCCTTTTCTCCTAAGGCTCAAAGTGCTCTCTCCCCTCGCTGCAGGTTCTTTAAACAATGGCAACTTTAAAAGGCTCCAGATGGCTTTGAAAAAACTTGAAAGTCATCCAAGGTGCACTGCAAGCCTTTGTAGACACTCCATGAGGAGCCAGTCTGAAAACCTTGTAGTTTTTCTGTTTGGATTTTGTCTTAGGGATGAGCTACAATTGCCAACACACACACACACACACACATACACACACACACACGCACACATTAAAAATTAAGACAACCCCAGCCCATGTGTGCCCAGAAGCAAAAAGGCCACGTGTGCTCTTGCAGCCATGCTGCCTTGGTCCTCATCACTCTGTACCCTGCTTGGCCTTGTTGTGGGCAGAAGGCAGAGGACACAGTAATCATAGAATAACTCATCCCCTACATCTCAGATATCAGTTCGTAACCTGCTCTTTCATTGGATTTATTGTGCTTGCATAGGAAATATAACCCAGCATGGTTTCATTGGAAATATATTAGAAAGGTTCATAGACAACCAATTTTGCCTAGCTTTTGTATAGGACTATTTAAAATATCGTTATGAATTTTCTATAGGAAGTTAATTTCTTTTTTTTTTTATGTTCCTCATCTCTTCTTTTTTTTTCTTTTTTTTTTTTAAATTTTATTTTATGTTTAAACTTTACATAATTGTATTAGTTTTGCCAAATATAAAAATGAATCCGCCACAGGTATACATGTGTTCCCCATCCTGAACCCTCCTCCCTCCTCCCTCCCCATACCATCCCTCTGGGTCGTCCCAGTGCTCTAGCCCCAAGCATCCAGTATCGTGCATCGAACCTGGACTGG
>NW_011494790.1:6329837-6330164 GCF_000754665.1 Bison bison bison
CACATTTGGAATTGTTTATTGTGGCAGACTTTGGAGGACCCCCAGAATAATTCATGTTAATCCTTTCCCCACTAAGACAGCTTTTATTTTTTTTTATTTTTATTTTTTAAAAATTTTTTTTTCTCTAATTTTACTTTATTTTTAAACTTTACATAATTGTATTAGTTTTGCCAAATATCAAAATGAATCCGCCACAGGTATACATGTGTTCCCCATCCTGAACCCTCCTCCCTCCTCCCTCCCCATACCATCCCTCTGGGTCGTCCCAGTGCTCTAGCCCCAAGCATCCAGTATCGTGCATCGAACCTGGACTGGCATCTCGTTTCA
>NW_011494790.1:6330264-6350794 GCF_000754665.1 Bison bison bison
AGCTTTCTTATCCATTCATCTGCTGATGGGCATCTAGGTTGCTTCCATGTCCTGGCTATTATAAACAGGAAGTTAATTTCTTAAGTGAGTTATGTCAAAAAGACTTTAATAAAAACCGAGAAGCGTAAGCAACTACTTTAGAGGATGGGAAGATGGCATAAAGCTGAATTTTAAATTCTATTTTGCAAGGAACAAACTGAAGGATAGGGTAAAGACTGTTTGGATCCACTGGCTTCTTGGAAGGAAATAACCCAAAGTTTTAAGATAATACAAAAATGCAAGAACTTTGATGGGTAAGATACATTTACATGTGGACTTACATTTTAGAAAAAGCAAAGGGTGTGTGAGAGAGAGAAAGCGGGATAGAGAGACAGGACAGAGGAGAAATAAAATGTTTATTTTACTGATACGTTGACTGATTCATAACAAGATGATTTATGCTAAAAATGTATTTTTCAGGACATTCAGCCCTTCTATCAACAGACAGGTTGGCAGGAAAGAACATGTGGAGTGGAGAGAAAGTTCCAGGTGTTACGTGAGTGTTACTTTTGGTCATGTTTAAACTTATGGGGAGTTATTTTACTTTTAACACCATTGCAACAGCAGTATATCTTGTGTCCCATCTGTGAACATGAGACAGGAAGGTTGGATGGATACTTAAGGTGACTGGTTCAGTTGACACAACTGACTCAGTTGAGATATCTTTGGGAGAATGGCATTGAAACATGTAAAATATCATGTATGAAACAAGATGCCAGTCCAGGTTCAATGCACGATACTGGATGCTTGGGGCTAGTGCACTGGGACGACCCAGAAGGATGGTATGGGGAGGGAGGAGGGTGGAGGGTTCAGGATGGGGAGCACATGTATACCTGTGATGGATTCATTTTGATATTTGGCAAAACTAATACAATTATGTAAAGTTTAAAAATAAAATAAAATTTAAAAAAAAGAAAAAGAAATATCCTTGCTGGGGTAAATTTGCAATTCCTTCTAGAATACTAATGACAAATGTCAGGATTTTTGTAACAATTCTAGTCATTTAGTCAAATGAAAAATTGCAGTAACATCTTCCAGTCACCATAGAGCCTCTGCACTCCATTTATAAATATTACCAGAAATCCTTGAAACAATTGTCAGGTCATTGGGGAGATACAGTGTGATTGTGAGTGCTGCTTTTTTTTTTCTTTTCCCAAACCCACATGCAAAAAGATTTTCAGGGGATTAAGGGAAGCTTGCAGAAAAGAGGCCTGAAATCACATATTGGATATTGACAGGATACGAGTATTATCAGGAAGATATTTAGACACAGGAAGGAATTTCCATATATAATACAAAGATAAATATCACCAGCATCTATGGCTTTTTTGAGCAACTCACTGTCTAGTGATGTGTGAATCTAATAGCAAGAGAGAAATCAAGAAGTTTGTCTTTGACTTTTGTGAAATAAAGATAGTGTTTTCCTAACTTCAGACACTCATGTTCCAACTGCTATTTATTGAATTTTTCTTTAAATAGATTTGCTTACATGACAAAAGAACTGGCCCTCAGGAAGGAGTTGGATGGTGAAAAAGGGATTTCAATTTACCTATAAATGTTGATATTTGTAAGGATCAGATGGCTTCCCAGGTGACTCCGTAGTAAAAAATTTTGGCTCTTGGGTTGGGAAGATCCTTAGAGAAGGAAATGGCAACCCATTCCAGTATTCTCGCCCAGAAAATCCAATGGACAGAGAAACCTGGAGGGCTAAAGTCCATGGAGTCGCAAAAGAATCAGACATGACTTAGAGACTAAACAACAACAATTAAGCATTAGTTGAACTACGTTTGTTCTGATATATGATCCAATATGAAAAATGTATGTTTGTTGCCTGAAAAAACAAAGATGTTTGCCCAGAGTTTGTGACAGTATTTATTTAAAGGATAAGGAAAAGGATCTAATGTGTTTATTTAGTCAAAGCCCGTAGAAGAAACCTAAGAGCACATCTCCTAACAAAACTCATTGACTTGTCATGGATTACAGTAACTGATATTATGGATCCTGTACAAAGGGTGATGAAATGAAAACCTCAAGCAGTAAAGCCCTGCTTACCTGGGTGCCCAAGTAGAATGTAAGCCTTTCTTGGAAAGTGGAATCAAAGCAACAGGATGTACAGAAGTTGTTCCCTGGTACAGGATTCACCAGTTGCTTTCCACAGAATATAACTTTGTGGGTTAAGAATAAATACACACACACACACACACATATATATAAAGAAAAATAAAGGAGAGAGGGAACAGTGGTCAAACTCGTTGGGATATTCTGAGTCCAACAAAGTCAGGTAATGGAAGGCATTGCTAGGCTGCATGCTAAGTCACTTCAGTTGTGTCTGACTCTTTGTGACCCCATAGACTGTAGCCTGCCAGGTTCCTCTGTTCATGGGATTCTCCAGGCAGGAATACTGGAGTGGGTTGCCAGGCTCTCCTCCAGGGCATCTTCCTGACTCAGAATTAAACCCAAGTCTCTTTTGTCTCTTGGAGTTGGCAGGCAGGTTCTTTACCACTAGCAACACCTGGAAAGCCTGTATGCTAGTTTTTCTCTAGAGATGTCGTTTTGTCGCTAAATTGTGTCCAAATCTTTGTGACACCATGGACTGTAGCCCACCAGGTTCCTCTGTCCATGGGATTTCCCAAGCAAGGATACTGGAGTGGGTTTTCATTTTCTTCTCCAGAAGATCTTCCCAATCCAGGGATCAAACCTATGCCTCCTGCATTGGCAGGTGGATTCTTTACCACTGAGCCACCTGGGAAGCCCTTTCATGAGTATGTTTCATGACAAAATCTCCACCTGGTCAACCCCTCACCCTAGGAATTGACAGGACTGATGATCAGGCAGACTCAGTTTGGAAGCCTTGGTGTATCTCTGTGACCTGCTGAGGAACCCTTCCAGATGGCTTTTCTGGGATGCAACACAGATGCTAGCTCTTTCTGAGCAAAGGCAAGGAGTTAAAGAGAAAAGTGAAGGGCTATGGCTCAATTCATGGGCAGACTTGGCCAGCCATGTCTCTGGGCAAGGACAGGCTTTTCATGCAAGAAGTGCCATCTGTACTGTTGCCTGCTAAAATGACTGATTTATTAACAGTAAAAAGAATAGGGAACTCTATTCCAAGTTCCACATTTAAGAGACCTTCAATGGATATTGATACTTTTCTGGATCTCAGTTTCCCTTTCGTCAACTGAGGGGATTACTTAATCAGTCTTTGAAGTCCCTTCCTGCTCCAACACTCAACAATTCAATGGCCATTGGATGTCTTTTCCAGCCTTATTGTTGTTTTAGTCTAAAGACAAAAAGATAAAACCCAGATGAGGAAAGAATAGCTAATGATTTGAAGATTGGAAGTTACTGACCGAATAATGATTTTCAAACCTGGGACGCAAAGTCTTTCAAAAGCCATCTTCCCTAATAAGTCTGTAAACAGACATGTGCAGGCAAAATGCAAACACCACTGAGGTTTGTGTCCAGAGTGTGAGAGCAGCGCCCTGTAGTACTATATGATGCTTTAATTTTTGTAGTAATTTTTTTGGTTCTTTAGCAAGGACAAAAAAAATAAATTTTAATTTTTCTCATTTTAGTGTTCCTTCGAATGACATCTTTGATCTACAGCCAACGGGATTCTTGAATTTTAAATCGAAGCTACTAGTGACTCAGACTTTAATTGGACACACCTCTTGGCCGAGAAGATTAATAATTAGTCCATTTAACATGAGGAAACTCTGTACCCTCAAGCCTTCAAAATAAATGTTACAGCAGAGATGGAGAGGAAGTAATTTATTATAATAACTCTCCTAAAGTTGCCCAAATGCAAGGATAGCAATTTACCATGCTGTTCTCACTGTCATCTCCTGCTGGCTCTCTATCCTGAACCTCCCTGTGATTCAAACTACAAACGTTCCAAGGAAGTGAGGGTGTCATAAGGGGAGGACTGCTCTGTGCAAGATGGGACAGTGACTCAACTAGAGGCAAAATCAGGCTTGGTTTTCTGACAAACGAGCATTGGAATTTGGAGTGCTAGGTGCCAGTGCTGAATTTAGCACTAATTAACAAGAGGATATTACTTGCCTATGCTTCAACTTTCTGGTGTAAAATGAAGGAGTTAGAAGAAAAAATCTGGGACATCCCTTCCTGTTAGGAGAAAAAAATAAGCACATTTATTTTAGGTCCAGGGGGTGGGATTAGGATGGGAAGGAAAGAGTCAATTAAATATCCACAGGGGGAGGCAGGAAATGGAAGGAGCACAACCTAGCCTGGGCTCAGCTCTTTAATGGTTGTTTCTGAGCAGGAAAACAGGGCATGACCCTGCGAGGGGCTTTAGAGATGAGAGTAACATCCCTTTCCCTAAAGCAAGTAAATGGGCTTTATTTGTATTGTTATCATTCATAGCTTACCCACATTTTACGCACATGTTTTATATAGTCACTACTTAGTACTCGTTAAAGCCAAATTAAAATATATAAATACAAATAATAAATAAAAGACTTTTAAAGAAGAACAAAAATGAAGCATCCCTTTACCTTTATGACTGAACTGAGTATTTGTTAGTGCTTTCTGTGGCATATTCTACTGTTACGACTTTTTCTGATCACCCACGTGGCAGCTGCTGCTTACCTGTCAGGCTTCATCTCCCACCCACCTCCCCGTAACTCTCCTCTCAGGAATATTCAATTCTCTGTAGGTTCTCACATATGTTATACTTTCTAATAAATCTGTGTCTTTCTGTCTGTGATCATTGCGTCTGGAATTCCTCCCCTGAGTCTGCTCCAAGAATTTCCACCTATTCGTTCAATTTTATGTCAAATGCTGCTGGTGACGCTTTTTTGCATCTCCTGCTGGCAGACTTGGATGTCCTTCAGCCCTACTTGAATACACAGTGTATTTCTGCACTGAATCTGTTGTATATTATACTAATTTGCATACCTGATGTCTGATGGATTGTAAACTCTTTGAGGGCAGAGATTGAATTTCCGTGTGTTCCCAATCAACCTGGCTTTCCATCTATCCATATTCATCTACCTGTCCTATTTATCTTTTCTCACTCTTTTTTGTGCAAAAGGAAGAGATGGCCTGGAAGAGCTGAGCAGTGGATAGGGTGCTGCATAAGCAAATGTAAAAGAACTTTTGTTGGTGGGACCTGGGCTGAGGTTGGTGGAGATAGTGGGCAGCCAACTTGGTCACCATTAATATTTGGGGATGACTAGGCTTCCCTGAACTTCCCCGGTGGCTCATCAGTAAAGAATCCACCTGCAATGCAGGCAATGCAAGAGATGTGGGCTCGATCCCTGGGTCAGGAAGATCCCCTGGAGGAGGGCATGGCAACCCACTCAAGTATTCATGCTGGGAAAACCCCATGGACAGAGGAGCCTGGCAGGCTACAATCCATGGAATCACAAATATTAGGACATAAATGAAGAGACTGCGTATACATGCATGGGCTTCCCTGGTGGCTCAGACAGTGAAAAATCTGCCTGCCAATGCAGAAGACCCAGGTTCAGTCCCTGGGTTGAGAAGATCCCCAAGAGAAGGGAATAGCAACCGACTCCAGGATGCTTGCCTGAGAAACCCCATGGATAGAGGAGCCTGGTGGGCTACAGTCCATGGGGTTTCAAAGAATTGGACACAGCTGAACAAGTAAGCATGCATGCGTATACTAGGACTCAGAAAGTATCTAGAAATTATGACTTGGGTACTTGGGCTCTAGCTGTTATCTTCTTTTGATAGAAAAATGCTATTTGTTATCCTGCACCAAGTATAAAATTATTAACAAAGAACATGTTTAAATCTAGATTTATCAAGACTACAGTTAATATTTAAGGCAATTTTATCTTTCCAGTTTCAGGAAAAATCTCTCTCTCTCTATCTCACACACACACACACACACACACACACACACATACACACATACACAAACACCAAAATACCCCTGACTTTCTTTCTTTCTTTCCCAGAGGGACTTATTCTATTTTCTTCCCAAGCACTCTCCCACCTTCATTTTCCATTGCTTCTTTCTATGTCAAGTCCCTTGAAGCTAAACCAGGTTATCCCTGGTATCATTCCTTCATTTGTATTGTGCTACACTCCTAGAATTCTGGATAATATCCTATACAAATCCTATTTGTCCTTCAAGGGGTAGTGCAATTTTACTTCTCCCATCAAGTTCTCCCTGGTCACTGTTGGTCTTACTGAGTTTCTACCAGCATTACTGGCACCCAGCCTCTACATGCTGACTTAGCTCTTTCTTCTCGTTTTCTCCTGTGCCATTTATTCCTGGCTCACTTTCTGTGGGTGATAAGTTGTCAGATGGAGAGCAAGGCCAAGGCTTAGCTCTTCCGTACACAGTGTAGTTCCAGTATACTGTTAAGTACATAGTTTTGACTTAATAAAATAGTTATTCGATGATTTGATTAATGACAGGGAAATCACCCACCGAGATTCATTGCCAACATAATTTTCAGTTCAAAGTGAGCTTCACAAAGTGCATTTGTGTCCCATTCTTCAAAATAGGCAAGGAGAAAACTTCTGAAATTCTCAGTTTTGAGAAGTATTCATTTTTAGAAGAAGGCAGAAGGTAATAGGTGAACTCCAAGGTAATCCAGGCTTACACTCTGAGGTCCAGAATTAAAATAGATTCAACACTGTGCATTCTAAGAACTATCCAAAAGTCAGAGGTTTCCTTGTCATTTGAGCTGAGCTGAATATAATTTTGTATTTCTTCACATAGAATTACTTCACGTACTCAGATTTATACAGCATTCTTTTCTTCCCAATTTAGAAAACAATTAATTTCATATTAATATTTATAAGCATTTACAATGTTAATTAGAATTACTTCAATATTATCCATTTTACAATTAATAGTTTTGCTTATAAATCTCCATTTATGTCTTAAATTATTTCATAGAGTTAGATTCTAGAGGTAGAATTTCTGGGTCAGAGTACATAAACCTGATTAAAGTTCATGTTTTGGGAAACAGAAAATTATGATTTGACATGTGATGGCAAGGATCAGGAATATGATGGCTTTATTTTTATAGGCTTTTTAGCCCCAAATCTTCTCACATTTTTAAAAACTTAATCTCCACATTACATCGTTTTACCTTTAGTGTTGTATGTGGAAACAGCTTTATCAAGAAATTGTTTGTATAGGATGCTGTGTAACTCATTTTGACTACTCTGGGTAATACTCAGGGCAGTTCAACCCAAGCCACCTCTACATTTTCTATAATGGTTCTTCAATTCAGGATTTTATGAAGATGGAAGTAGAATTTGTTGATGAAAAGTAAACCCACAGTCCTGAAAAAAATTTTTTATTTATTTGTTGATTTGTGTCTGTGCTGGGCGTTCACTGCTGTGTGAGGACTTTCTCTAGTTGTGGGAGTGGGGCTACTGTCTAGCTGTGGGGCACAGGCTTCTCACTGTGGAGGCTTCTCTTGTTGCAGAGCATGGACTCGGGGGCAGGGGCTTCAGCAGTTGTGGGACTTGGGCTTACTTGCCCCACAGCATGTAGAACCTTCCCAGACTAGGAATTAAACCCATGTCTCCTGGGTTGGCAGGCAGATTCTTAACCATTGGACCACCAGGGTATTCCATGAACCCACCATCTAATGAAAACTCTAGATCTAACTATAAGCTTAAACATAGCTATTCAGGGTAGCTTGCTATATATATATATATATATTTTTTTTTTTTTTTTCACACCAAGAGATCAAGGACAGCTATGAATGTGCTTTCCATCCTCACTAAAAATTGCTGAAAAACTCCAGTCTGGTGCACCTTAAAAAAAGTGATCTCAGTTATCTCCCCAGTATGAGTTCTTTGAGGGCCTCAAGGGAGAAGATTGTGTGGGGTTCACACAGGGCCTAAGCAGATTTAGGCACCATGAGTTCCATTGTTGGGGGGATTTTGCTGCTCTCAGTGAGCTCCTGAATGGCTTATCTCTACCTCTCATCGAGGAGTGACTTCTTGTCTCTGCTGGGGTATCTTGCACTTCTCTGACTCTGTATTCTGAGTACAATGTGTTCTCTGGCTGGCTTCTCCTGGATTCTGCCTTCATGCATTTCTGGATTAAATTTTGGTTAATCAACAGCATAATTTTCCAATGGGTGTATGAGCTGAAAATGGAGTTTTGCCATGATGCATAAACTTGGTTACCAACCATGACACCCCCTTCCTTGTGCTCCCATAGGACCGAGAGCACGAAGAAGGGTTTGGACATTTCTACTGTCATATCCCTATATCCCTTTAGTGTCTTCCTCACTCATGACCTAAAGTGCTTCTTTTTTGTTTTTTCTTTGGTTTTTAATCCATCAAGCTCTTTGCTCAGTGGATACAAAATTTTGTTAAATTATTTGTTGTTAAGCTATTGTCAAACAGTTGAAATATTTACTTAGCTATTTTTGCTCAGCATTTTGCAGTTTAATCACTTCATCTCCCTCTTGTGGATTGTAACTATTCAAAAATATTAAGTATTCACTCAGTGCCAGTAATAAATTTTGGTGTGCTTGTGTCTTAGCCCATGGAATGTTGCTACTAATCTACATGTAGAGAGTGTGTTTTCAAACTCTAGTTCAGAAATATGGTATCACCATAACTTTTTCAATTAACAAATATATGTTTATAAGTAGATTGATAAGGACTTAAAGATTAATTCTAATTTCAATTTCCACTTAATGAATTTTCACAATGAAATAAATACATGTAGTGCTACCTGGATTATATTCATAAGAATGAATATAATTATGCAGTGGTAAAAAATAAAAACAAAAGAATTAGCGGTTTAAAACAACAGGGCTTATTTCTTACTACATGCCACATGTCCATTTGGGTTGCTGGGACTCTGTGTCATATTGTTTTCACTTAGGTTTGCAGGTTGACAGACTGTCTACCTCCTGAGCATTGCTAATCTGTATAGGAAGGCAGTGGTTAAGCATTTGCGTTTTTACAGGCTTCAACGAAACAAAATAAGTTACTCCAGCTTATATTTTATTGGTCAAAGCAAGTCACATGGTTTTCTGAACTTCAAAGGATAGGGCAGCATAATTCATGTGCCTAGAAAGAGAAGTATTTGGTATACAAAACTAACAGTTCTCCCACTCTATAGTTTGCAATCAAACATTCAGCTCTTTCCCTCTGCCAAGTGACTTAATAGTACCAGTTCTGGGAAAAGAAAGACCAACCATAAAATTACTCGTAATTTCACAAAAGAGTGTGGATAAACCAACTGTAGCACAGCCAGGAGAGGCTTGAATCCAGTTTGAGAGAGTCTGATGATCCAGTGGACAAGAGGTAGACAGCTCTTAAACCTTTGGGCTGGTTCTTTGATTTTAGATAAGCCAGAGTGTTAATACATGAATTCAAACAGAATAAGTATCAATCCCTCACAAACATAATAATGAATTAGAGCAGAATAAGTGTCATAAACCTAAAGTATCACCGAAGAAAACCTGGATCTTAGAACATGCTCATTTGCTCTTCTATATCTTTAGCTCAGGAGGATAAAACAAGGCTCATTGTTTGAAGGAAACAACATAAAACAGAGACTCGCAGTGTGTTTGCTTTGCCTTAACAAAGTCTAGGAATTTTTATGGAGGCTCTTTTATGGAAAACAATTATCCTAACCATTTTGGGTCACATACTCCATTCACAATTTGACAATGCAATTCAATGGAGGAAGGCTTGCCTTTTAAATAAATGAACTGATTTGGGCCTTATATTTTGCACAAAAATTAACTCAAACTGGTTCATGTGGTTAAAAGAAAAATAAAACTATAAGACTTATAGAAAAAACATAGAAAAATCTTTTGGATCTGGGGTTAAACTTGACACCAAAAGCATAATCTATAAAAGGAAAAAATGGTTAGATTGGAGTTCATCAAAATTTTTAAAAATTTACTCTGCAAAAGATTCTTAAGATAATGAGAATACAAGCGACAATCAGGAAACATTATATGCAAATTACAAAGGACCTCTGACAAAGGACCATTATCTAAAGTATATAAAGAACTCTTGAGGTTTAACAGTGAAAAAAAATTTTAAAAATCTAATTTAAAAATGGGTTTCAGCATGAAGAGATATTTTGTGAATATAATATACAGATGAAAGATAAATGCACAAAAATAAATTTAACATCACTAGTTATTTAAGAAGTGCAAGTGGAAACACTAATGAGATATTGCTACATCCGTCAGAATGGCTAAAATGAAAAATAAGACAACATCAAATTCAGGAAGGGGTTCAGAGACTCTGATCCCTCCTACTCTGCTGGCTGGAATAGTATAGCAACTTTGGAAAACAGTTTGGCAGTTTATTATGCAACTGGCCACGTTTATTAGTTAGTTTGGGCTGCCATAACAAAATAGCACAGACAGAGCGGCTTAGAAATACACAGAAATTTATTTTCTAGTAGTTCTAGAGACTAGGAATTCAAAATCAAGGTGTTAGCAGACCTTCTTTTGAGGCCCGTCTCCTCGGCTTGAAGATGGCCACTTGATATGTCCTCACAGGATAATTCTTCAGTTTGTGTGTTGTTTGTGTCCTAATCTCCTCTTGTAAGGACACCAGCCATGATGGATTAAGGCCCATCTATGTAACCTCATTTTACCTTATTTACCTCCTTAAATTCCCTATTTCCAAAAAGTCACACTCTGAGGTACTGGGGGTTACATTTGTAACATGAATTTGAGAAAAACACAGAATAGTTCGTAGTGTCATGCAATTACCATGCGTGTGTGCATGTGTGCTCGGTGACTTCAGTCACATACAACTCTTTGTGACCCCATGGACTGTAGCCAGCCAGGCTACTCTGTCCATGGGATTCTCCAGGCAAGAGTGCAGAAGTGGGTTGCCTTGCCCTCCTCCAGGGGATCTTCCCGACCCAGGGATTGAACCTACGTCTCTTACATCTGCACTGGCAGGCGAATTCTTTACACCAGCACCACACAGGAGACCCATGACTAGCATATAGCCTAGCAGTTGTACACAACCATTTATCCCAGGGAAAGTAAGATTAATGCTTTTTAAAAATCTGTACTTGAATGTTCATAGTAGCTATATTCCTAAAAACTGGAAACAATTCAGATATCCCTCAATGGGTAAATGGTTAAACAAAATAGTACTTCCCATGCCATGGAATATGACTCAGCAATAAAAAGGAATGAGTTACTGACATACACACAATGTAGAAGAATCTTTAGGGAATTGTGTTGAGAGAAAACAAACAAACAATACCAGTTATACTGTATGATTTCATTTATATAGTATTATTTACAAGATAACGGAGACTAGTGATTTCCAGGGACTAGGAATTGGGGTAGGGGCGGGGAGAGGGAGGTGGTATGGCTATAAAAAGGATAACACCAGGAATTTTTGAGTTGGAAGTGTTCCCTGTCTGGAATGTATCAATATTAAACAAATAGCTTTTGTTGAGTGTTTTGTTTTGCTAATTTTTACTTAAAGAGTCTTGCTAGGTATTTATTAATGTTTTTGATCTTTGAAAGAATCAATTTCTAGTTTTGTTGATTTTCTGTATTTGGGGGGTTATTTATTTTTTCATTGATTTCTGCTTTCATTTTGATTTTTCTGTTGAAAGTCTGTCTCTGAGAGCAAAATCTGTGATGGATTTCACATGAGGATATTTGTCAGAGATTAGGTCCCATGGAAGGGAAGAGTCTGAAACCTCATTGGTCAGACAGACAAATCTAACAGTAATGGAGCCTGGAAAATGTCAGACAACCCTATGAAGAGCTGGATGGGTATTTAGACTTCTAGCAATGCCCTGCATTGGTCAGAAATGGCTGAACTTTAGACTTCCACTGCTACCAGTCACTGGATATGAGCTACCTGAGAAGGGTATAGCCTTGGCCGAGGAGGTTCTCTGTAATTGAGGCAACTCCTGAAGGAGTTGAGAGCCAGAGTCTATCTGCTGATAGCTGAGACAGTTTGTCTTCATTGATATTGATGGGCAATCTGAGTGGCATGTCTCTGGATTCACCACAATTTCCTTCCTGCTTTCTTTGATAATATTTTTTCTTTTATTAGACAGTTGAGATGACCACTAGATCATTACTTTTACCCTTTATTTTTTCTAATATGAGCATTTAAAGCCAGTACATTTTTCTTTTAAGCACTGGTTTAGCATCAGCTCACAAAATTTGGTATGTTATATTCTCATTATTTTTTAAAGTTTAGAACAGGTTTATTGAGATATAATTTACTTAGAATAAAGGTTGCTGCTGCTGCTAAGTCGCTTCAGTCGTGTCCGACTCTGTGCAACCCCATAGACGGCAGCCCACCAGGCTCCCCTGTCCCTGGGATTCTCCAGGCAAGAACACTGGAGCGGGTTGCCATTTCCTTCTCCAATGCATGAAAGTGAAAGTGAAAGTGAAGTCAGTTGTGCCTGACTCTTAGTGACCCCATGGACTGCAGCCTACCAGGCTCCTCCGTCCATTGGATTTTCCAGGCAAGAGTACTGGAGTGGGGTGCCATTGCCTTCTCCAGAATAAAAGTTACCATTTTAGTATATAGTTTTATGTATTTTTAAATTTTTTTTACTTCAAAATATTTTCTAATGCTCATTGTGATTTCTTCTGTGACTCATGAGCTTTATAAAATTATGTTGTTAATCTCTAAATGTTGAGGACTTTCTAGTTAACTTTTTGTATTCACTTCCAATTAATTTCCACTGTGGTTAAGAAACACGAATAAGCTAATCATTTGAAACGTACAAGGAATTATCTAAAGGACACATATGTGGTTTACACTGTTATTATTTTATGTATATTTGAAAGGTATGTGTATTCTCCATTTGTTAGCTGTAGTGTATTTGAATATTAATTAGGTCAAGTTGGGTAATAGAGATTTTCAAATCATTTATACATTGCTATTTTAAATAGCTTGCTTCATCTCTGATTGAGGGAGGTGTGTGAAAATCTCCAATTGTGATGGTGGACTAGGCTGTTTTTCCTTCTAGATCTGTCAGTTTTGTGTCATATGTTAAGCTATGTTATTAGCTGCACATACATTTAGGCTCGTCACATCTTTGTGGGAAACTGAGCCTGCTATCATTGTAAAATATCCCTCTTCAGTATTAATGCCTTTATGGTATAACTTCTTCCATCTTTTCACTTTCCTTCTACCTGTATCCTTCTTATATGAGAGTGCATCGTTTGTGGATGACACAGATTGAATCATGGATTTTAAACATATGCATTCTAAACCTCCATCTTTTTTATTTTTTAAACTTTTTATTTTGTATTAGGGTATAGCTGATTAACAATGTTGTGATAGTTTCAGATGAACAGCTAAGGGATTCAGCCATATATATATCTCCATTCTCCCCCAACCCTCCCGTCCAGACTGCCACATAACACTGAGCAGAGTTCCATGTGCTGTACAATAGGTCCTTGTTGTATAAGCTCCATCTTTTAATTAGAGTATTTAGGCTTCTTTGTTTGATATATAATGTAATTACTGCTATGGTTGGATTTAAAGCTACTGTTTTGTGTTTTCTATTTTTCCCAATCTTGCTTGATCTCTTTGTTACTTCTTTCATGCCTTCTTTCGAATTATTATTTTAAGTGTGTTTCTTCCTCTTTTTTTGGCTGTGCTGAGTCTTCGTTGCTGTGTGGGTTTTTCTCCAGTTGCTAAGAGCAGGGGCTGCTCTTTGTTGTGGTGTGAAGGTTTCTCATCGCGGTGGCTTCTCTTGTAGAACATGGGGCTCTAGGGGCTCCTGGGTTTCAGTGGTTGTAGCACGTGGCCTCAGTACTTGCAGCTCACGGGCTCTAGAGCAGAAGCTCAGTAATTGTGCTGCACTGGCTTAGTTGCTCTGAGGCATGTGGGATCTTCCCGGACCAGAGATCGAACCTGTGTCTCCTACATTGGCTGGCAGATTCTTTACTACTGAGCCACCAGGGAAGCCCCTACTATTTTATTTTATAGGTTTTGTTAGCTTTTTAACACAGTTTTGTGTTTCATTTTAGTGTTTATGCTATATATTAAAGTATATGCTGCTGCTGCTGCTAAGTCGCTTCAGTCGTGTCTGACTCTGTGCGACCCCATAGATGGCAGCCCACCATGCTCCCCCGTCCCTGGATTCTCCAGGCAAGAATACTGGAGTGGGTTGCCATTTCCTTCTCCAATGCATGAAAGTGAAAAGTGAAAGTGAAGTGGCTCAATCATGTCCGACTCTGTGCGACCCCATGGACTGTAGCCTACCAGGCTCCTCTGTCCATGGGATTCTCCTAGCAAGAGTACTGGAGTGGGTTGCCATTTCCTGCTCCCATTAAAGTATATATCCTTAATTTAATAAGATCTTTACCACTTCACATAAGAAATTTTACCACTTCACAAATAATGTAAGAAGCTTTCAGCCCCACCTTCTCTTTGTGCTACTGTTTCCATGTAGTTTAATTTTATATATACTATAAATTCCATAAAACATTATTACTTTTGCTTTAAACACTCTTTCTTACAAAGTAAAAATTTTTATTTCATATTTACCTATGCATTTACTCTTTTTGGTTCTCTTTGTCTCTTTCTGCAATTCCGTGCTTCCATCTGGGATAATTTCCTTTCATTCTGATGTCTATTCATTTAGCATGTCTTGTAGTACGGTTCTGTTGACAACAATTATTCTCGTCTTTTCATGTCTGAAAATGTCTTTAATTAGCCATTATTTTTAAAGAATATTTCTCTAGATATATAATTCCTGTCTGACAGTTTTTTCCCCCCTTTCAACACTCTAAAATTTCCATTCCATTGCTTTTTGTCTCCCACTGTTTATGTTAAAACAACAGCTCTAAGCTTTTTGTTGTTCCTCTGAAGATAATATTTCTTTATTTTTGGTATCTGGTTGTGGTGATGGAGGGAAGAAGAAAAAAAAAATTATTGATCAACTTCTATTTCCTCTTGGGGTGGAAAAAGCCACTGACTAGGTTCAGTAATCTCAATTGTCTCATTGGCAAGAGGAAAGTCCCTTAGAAGGAAGGAAGAACTGTAGGCATGGTAGGGTTGAGGTGGTGATGCTTATGAGCAACAAGAGAAGCCTGGATCAGCAGATGCACTGAGCCCTTTGGTCCGTAGAGATGATGAAAACACATATGACCTTTAGGAGTAATATGAGCATTTTCTAGGGCTTCCAGGAGGGAAGCAGTAAGTATATGGATCTGAATGAGCATAAAGCTAATCTCGAACAATGTATAAGGGAGATACTTCTTTTTTTTTTCGGTCATACAAGTTTTAAATGTGCCCTGCTTCCCTTAGTTTGACATGGTCCTAACAAGACTATAGCTGGGCACATACCTTAGAAGAGATCCCCTGAAGGACAGCTAAGCATAAACTGATTGTAAGAAGAGTTGAAACTGCATATGGAGTGAAGACTATAGTATTCAAATGCTTATTGCATGCATGAGGAATTATGCTTATTCTATAAAGAACCATAGATCAGAGCTAGGACATATGGATAGAACCTCTAATGAGAAAGATTTTCATTTACGATAAGGAAGATATTTGCATGTTTCAACATAGTGAGCTCCCAAGAACGAAAATAAAGAAACACTGGCTGGATGACCATCTATTTGGAATTTTACTGAGAGATGTAGCCATATTTGATGGTCTCTATTGCCTCTTCTCTGGTCAAGTTCTGTGATGGGCAACTGTTAGGATTAGTCATGAAATGACTTTGAGGTGATGTAGATGCAAAAAAAGATAACAGTGGGTATAGAAAGACAGAAAAAAAATATTTCTTTAGGCAATACACTAACAAAAGAAGAGATGTCTGGTCTTTTTAGTGCCACCCATGTTGGATTGACCAAGTTTGTATTGCTAAAAATGGGAAACACTTTAACTGATTCATAATATGTTAAGAGCTGACAGTATCCCCAACTGTCAACTAATCCAGCTCTTGTAATTTTACAGATGTGGAAACTGAAGTCCAGAGGAGTTGACTTGTCTAAGGCAGTGATTCTCACTGTGTAGTTAGAAGAATACTAGTCTCAATTCCTGGGGAACTTGCTTAATGTACAAATCTCTGATCTCCAATCTAGTGCTACTAACAAAAGAAATCCTTAGAAATGGAATCCCATAAGCTTCATTTTATCAACTATTGCAAGTTATTTTGTGCACACTGGAAAAGTATCAGTCTACATCAGAATGCTGATTACTTACAGAGCTCTAAGAAAGACTCAAGACTCTAAACTTCAAATCCACTATTCTTGTTATTCTAAATTGTCTACTCTTGAAATAAATCTGTCGTCATCCCCTACAAACTAACTTCTGAGCCTAGAAACAGCCCTAGAAATTCAATTGTGTTATGAGTATAAAATTATTACTATTTATAAAAGGCAAAAGAATGGTTTGGAAAATACAAACAAAGTCAAAGTCAATAAAATCAGAATGAACTCCAGGATCAGAGGCCATAAATATTATTTTGATGACACACTTAGAAAGCCTTGGAGCAATCCTTTTCTGTCCTTGACAGTGGAACATAGGGAACATATCTTTTTGATCTGATCTAGTCAAAGGCTGTGACCTCACTCTAAAGTGGAAAAAGACATGCTTTGGATACATATTCGTGTTAGACATACTGGCATATTTGTCATCATTTTAGAGTGCAACTGATGCAATTGGACTAAAGGACTTTGGTTAACATTTTGTTACTTAAGCCTAAATCTTCTTATATATACACAATTAAAAGTGTTCTTTACTCATTTTTACAGCTTATATGGTCTGTGGAGATCATATCATAGAAACAAAAGAAAAATGAAGAAAAATTAGATTTTACACTTACTACTGACAGACTTTATTTTGGGGGGCTCAAAAATCACTGCATATGGTGGCTTCAGCCATGAAATTAAAAGGTGCTTGCTCCTTGGAAGAAAAGTTATGACCAACCTAGACAGCATATTAAAAAGCAGAGACATTACTTTGCTAACCAAAGTTCATCTAGTCAAAGCTATGGTTTTTCCTGTAGTCATGTATGGATATGAGAGTTGGACTATAAAGAAAGCTGAACACTGAAGAATTGATGCTTTTGAACTGTGGTGTTGGAGAAGACTCTTGAGAGTCTCTTGGAGAGCAAGGAGATCCAACCAGTCCATCCTACAGGAAATCAGTCCTGAATATTCATTGGAAGGACTGATGCGGAAGCTGAAACTCCAATACTTTGGCCACCTGATGTGAAGAACTGATTCATTTGAAAAGACCCTGATGCTGGGAAAGATTGAAGGTGAGAGGAGAAGGGGGACGACAGAGGATGAGATGGCTGGATGGCATCACTGACTCAACGAACATGAGTCTGAGTAAACTCCGGGAGTTGGTGATGGACAGGGAGGCCCGGCATGCTGCAGTCCATAGGGTTGCAAAGAGTCAGACGTGACTGAGCGACTGAACTGAACTGAGCTATACATTAGGAAGAAATAAGGGATCAAACCACAAAACTGAAAGTGGTAAAAGCCCATCTGATCATGGGCTTTTAAACATCAATTTGGTTCAAATATATAGAGCTTGATTTAGCAGTTATGGTTCTGTATTGGAAGGAAGGCTACTTGAATGTTTACTATTACGATTAAGAATGTTTACTATTAAGATTAAGATGTCCGCTGATAACATAAATGCCAGAAATCAAGAAACCCGTTTTTAAATAATTATGTAAAGTTGAGAAAATCAAGCTTCACCTTTATTACCCATGGCTAGCAGTCCAATCACACTTGTAATTAATTGTTCCTGCAAGTGCTGTATGCAAAATGCTTAACAATCTTAGGTCTCTACTCTAATGGGTTTCTAGAAGCTTCTTGTTGTGTCAGGCTTAGCTCCTTAAAAGCTTCTTTCAGATTCAGAAATCAAGCAGGCAATATGAACTCATTTTAAATGTAATCTGATGGCAAGATTGCTTTAGCAATATGTTTCTAATGGAGTATAGCTGTAAACTCATTGGTGGAAGAGGGATTTGAAGGTTCGAGAGTGAAAAATATTGAATTTTTAAAGTAGAAGATAAAGATCTAAAGTAAGGTGATAGTGTCCACAATAAGATTTAATCATAACTTATGAATGCTTTTAAGTAAAGGATAGAGAAGAATAGTTGAAGGTGAATTTAAAATTTCAAGTTTGGTGACTGGTACAATAGTAATACCATCAATGCTGCTGCTGCTGCTGCTAAGTCGCGTTAGTCGTGTTTGACTCTGTGCGACTACATAGATGGCAGCCCACCAGGCTCCACCATCCCTGGGATTCTCCAGGCAAGAGTACTGGAGTGGGTTGCCATTGCCTTCTCCAATGCATGAAAGTGAAAAGTGAAAGTGAAGTAGCTCAGTGGTGTCCGACTTTTTGCAACCCCATGGACTGCAGCCTACCAGGCTCCTCCGTCCATAAGATTTTCCAGGCAAGAGTACTGGAGTGGGGTGCCACTGCATTCTCTGAATACCATCAATAGGTGTAGTAAATAAGGAAGGGGACCTGGATTGGAATTAAGGATGAATTGGCTTTTAGATAAGTTGACTAGAGTAATGATTGTCTAGAATGCAACTAGAGATAAGACACTAGAATTTGTGAGAGATTAGGGGGGCTGGAGATATAGATCTGGGAATTACCTGCATTTATATAATGATTAAAACCACGAGGGATCAGTTTTTACAGGAATGGAGAAAGAGAATACCAGGAATTGAATTCTGGGCAATAGCCATAGCCAGAGAATAGAAGAAAGTTATGTTCTTGACAACAGTGGAAGGGAGTTAGAGGCATGGGGAAGATTCAGAAAAATATATGTTATGAAAGTCAATGTTGAAGAGTTTTAGATAAAAAATTGCATATTGTAAAATTTAAGGGGAATGCATGTGGAGGAAAAAATCAAATATGGCAAGTAAATATTGGGGGGTTTTATGAAGAATTATGATAGAATAAAAGGAAGAAATTGAATATTACAGGGTGAGGAACAGTGTGTGGGGGGTTGGATATAGAACAACAAGCCTCAACCTCTAATTTGAAGTGCCAAAGAGAAAACAATGAATTCTCCCCAATGAGGAGTCAATTGAATTAAACAGAGAGGAAACATTAATAAAAGAATGAAAAGATAGTTGCTGGAAATACTAGAAGACACAAGTTCCTGGAGAAAATGAAAGAAAAGAGACACAGAGCCCAAATGGATGTCTTGGCCATGTTTTTTTTTTTTTTTTTTTTTAAAGAAGAGTTATTTTCCCTAAGACTAGAGGCAAAGGTACGTACTGGAGCACAGTGACAGAGACAGAGAAGAGGCTGGGTGAGGGAATTTATGCTAAATGACGTTTATCTTCCTAGCGGAGATGAAAGCCCCAAGACCATAGTTTTCATTTGGCTGAATGTAATATGAACTTTGTGACCTGTGGCTTAAAACATGTTTCTTATTTAGTTAATACCTAATCCAGAATGAACAGGTTTCAAGAAGAATCTGGCAACTCAAAAATGGATCAGACCAAGCTCTTTCTACCCTGCATTCTTAGAGCAATCTTCGTTTTGGTACCCAAGCTATTGCCTCATAGTGTCAAGTTGATAGTGTTGCCGATAACGCACCCTCACGCTTCCTTAAGACAGAAAGGAAGGCTCAAGGCAAAAGGTTTTTACTTTGCAAGACTTTTTCTTTCTAAGGATGTTGCTCCACTATCTTCTAGTCTGCACCGTTTCTAGCTGGAAGTCTGTTTTTATTCTTATTTTTGTTCTTCTGTAGTGTTTCTTGTTTTCCTCTGGTTGCCTTTAAGATTTTTTCCTTTTCATCAGGTTCTCAGCAGTTTATTATGATGTGCTTAGGTGTACTTTTCTTATGTTTATTCTGCTTGGAATCTGTTGCTTTTCTTGGATCTGTGTTATGCAGATTACATTCCACTTGGAAAATCAGCAACCATTATATTTTCAAATACTTCTTCTGCCCTGCACCCTTCTCCTCTCCTGGAGATATCGCTTGGTGTCATCTCACAGCTCACTGATGTTTGTTCATTTTTTTCCTCTCTGTATTCTACTTTGGGTAGTTTCTATTGTTCTGTCTTCACAGTTACTGATTTTTCTTCTGGAAAATCTAATTTCATGTTAATACTATTCAGTGAATTTTTATCTCGGATAGTATATCTTCCATCTCTAGAAGTTTGATTTGGGTCTTCTTTTATCTAACATTTCTCCTCTCATCATTCTCACACTTTCTTCTACCTTCATCAGCATGTGAATGTATTTATGAGTTGTACTATATTTTATATCTATTTTTAAAATGTTTGCATTTGTTAAATATTTGGGCATTTTGTTCTGAGATGAAATTACTTGGAATCAGTTTGATTCTTGGTTTTGAGCTTTATTAGGGTGTGTCCAGAACAGACTTTACCCTAAGCCTGATTATCTCTCATTAGGATGGGCTTCCATGTTGGCTCAGACAGTACAGAATCCACCTGCAGTGCAGGATACCTGGGTTTGATTGCTGGGTTGGGAGGATCCCCAGAAGAAGGGAATGGGTACCCACGCCAGTATTCTTGCCTGGAAAATCCCATGG
>NW_011494790.1:6350894-6351448 GCF_000754665.1 Bison bison bison
CTTTTATTTCCAATATTCTGGGAGGTGGGTCATAGAGGATCCTGCTGTGATGTATGTCGGAGAGTGTTTTGCCTATGTTCTCCTCTAGGAGTTTTATAGTTTCTGGTCTTATGTTTAGATCTTTAATCCATTTTGAGTTTATTTTTGTGTATGGTGTTAGAAAGTGGTCCAGTTTCATTCTTTTACAAGTGGTTGACCAGATTTCCCAGCACCACTTGTTAAAGAGATTGTCTTTAATCCATTGTATATTCTTGACTCCTTTGTCGAAGATAAGGTGTCCATATGTGCGTGGATTTATCTCTGGGCTTTCTATTTTATTCCATTGATCAATATTTCTGTCTTTGTGCCAGTACCATACTGTCTTGATAACTGTGGCTTTGTAGTAGAGCCTGAAGTCAGGTAGGTTGATTCCTCCAGTTCCATTCTTCTTTCTCAAGATAGCTTTGGCTATTCGAGGTTTTTTGTATTTCCATACAAATTGTGAAATTATTTGTTCTAGCTCTGTGAAGAATACTGTTGGTAGCTTGATAGGGATTGCGTTGAATCTATAAATT
>NW_011494790.1:6351548-6356092 GCF_000754665.1 Bison bison bison
GGATCCCCTGGAGAAAGGAACGGCTACCCACGCCAGTAGTCTTGCCTGGAAAATCCCATGGACAGAGGAACCTAGCGAGCTACAGTCCATGGGATCACAAACAGTCGGACACCACTGAGCGACTAACACTTTCACTTTCACTGCTGAGTCCTTAGTCTCTGGGTGATGGAAAAATAAACGGGTCCCAGCTTTGCACCAGCTGCAGAAATTATTTCATCTGCTTCTTTCTAGTGACTTCCCCTTAGTTTCCCCACATGCATTTATAAGACTGAACTCAGGCAAAGACTTGAGCTTTACCCTCTGTAGGTCTTTGAGTTTTTTTGTTTATCTGTGCACCTCCTTCCTCTTTGGGACTCTGCCTTGCATATTCTAACCATCTACTGAACTCCAAATTCTGTCTCCCCAGTATAGGAAAACCACTAGGCTATGATTGGATTCTTCCTCCATGTTCTACAGTCTGCAAATTTTACATATGCTTCAACAGAAAACCAGAACTTTAATTTTCAAATTAGTCTTTCAATAAAGTTAAATATTAGCTTGATTCTAAAAGACAATTATTTAATTCAAGCTGTTTTACCACATAAGTTACTGCAACACCCTTCAAGTGTCCAAAGGCAGACGATCTTTTTGAAGGATGTACATTAGATAGCTTTAATCACCTAGAGTCTATAAAACTCTGAAATGATCCAAAGTTTGATCCAAAGTACAAGTACATTGAAATGACTGGCTAAATAGTGAAGCAAGTCTTAGGTATGCAGTTACTGTGGGCTTAGCATGAGTCACATGGATGGAATTACAGAGAAATGCACATGTTTTTCCTGTCCATTTTACACCTGATCCAGAAAGCATAACGATGCCTTTAATTGCTCCATGATTTTCAAGCCAGCATATTTTCAAATCACTCACTCTTGCTCTCAAAGTAAATTGTTTTGAATTTTCAAGAGGAAAAAAAAAAATCTTCATATCTAAACAGGCTTAGTGCTATGGATTGGGAATGAGTTAGGAAACTAATTCTATAGAATATGCTGTCCATTCTAATCTAGCAATCTTGGGAAGCCAGAAAGGAGCTTAAGAAAATCTGAAACTTTGTGAAGTAAAGCTCATTGAATTAGAACTTTAGTTCCACATGTTTCTATAATATAATCATTGCTCACATTTATTTACATACTATTAAAATTAAATGAACATTGTTGGATTGCAGCTGTTTAGATTTTGATAAATGACAAACAGCATTTTCTCCTTCCAAATAGTGCAAGACATAAAATTTATACTTTAGAGGAAAAAATATGAGATTGAGAGAGACTAACAGGAAGTGGGTTCATTCACTTTGGAATTCTATTTATAAACAGACCAAATCAGATGGACTGTAAGCCAGAGGGTGGCCACATCTTGATCCTATAAACACACACATTCTAATCACCTTTGGACAACATCTTTTTGGCCTTTGTTTGGCTTTATGCATAATAAAGTACATCAGCTATTTATATTCTTGCCAGTTGGAAATGATGGGCCAGGTTTGTGGGAGTTTTTATTTTTAACAAAAATGTTAAAGTCAATTTATCTTGCCCTGATTCTGCTGTCAGAAAGCTAGAACTACTGCAATGGCTGTGTATGAAGAGGCAATTGCCATGGACTTTCAGTGAATCAATGACTTTGTTGCCTAAAAATACAAAAAGGGAAAGAAGGTATTTTAATTTCTTTATTAAAAGTCATTTGTGAAAACATGAACTTTTTAATATGTGAAGGCAGAGTAATACAGTATCCCAGCAGTACTGACTTTTTCTTTTCAAGCTATATGACTTTCATTAATAGAAAAGAATACAATTATTTTCTTTTTTTCATTTATTACTGGAGATGATAAGCATTGATTTTTTAGTCATCTCAGGATTGTCACTTCTTTTAGAAATGTCTCTTCTATACACTCCAGTTAGTGGTTCAGAAGAAGCTTCCATATTTTGATATGAGCTCATCCCTCTCAGAGCCTTGAGGCTTGTGAGATTAAATTATTTGCTTTAGTTCACCTATCTGAAACTGGTAAACCAAAAATTTCATCAGTACTTCTCCAACTTGAGAGTGAGCATGCGTCAGCTCATGTCAAATGGTAGAGATTATAAGTTATGCAGTTTGGTACAGTTGATAGCCATGTCTACTGCCCTTTGCTGAAAAATGGGCTCTGATAAGAGAATGAAGCCAGGGTGTGGTGCCAGGCTGAGCCAGTGCTTTGCATTGGGAACACTGTTTTGAATGGTGCATAGACAAATCACATTGTATCCAAATTTGGGGGCTGATATCTCAGTTATGTAATGCCAGATCCTACATATGTATTTTAAAACCACTTTCACTTACTGTTCTTGAAAACCTATTGTGAGCCATTTATAGAGTCATAAGTATAGAAAACCTCTAAAGGGATGGCTCCTTTAACAAATATTTATTGACTAATTATTTGCATTTAGGGCTTGTAGGAACATAAAACAGCACATAGAACAGTGTCAAGGAACCAATAATCTAGTAGCAGAGATAAGTAAAGAAAATTCACCCTGATCAAATATGTATGTGTGGTAACTGCTAATCTCTGATGCATCAAAGGATATATGAAAAGCACTGGGACCTCTGAACCGTCAGTCATGATGGCATTATGAGTTTATAGTATAAAGCTCACCCTTCTATTTCATAAACATACACAGTGGCAATTGGTGGCAGTCCCCCAGACCCAGTAACTGCAATGAGGCAGAGACAATTGGAGATGGTAAATCCAGTCTTTCTTAGGTCTGTCTTACAGTGAGACCACTGAATTTATATCCACCTGGCGGCTTTTTTCCGTTTCCCCAATTCATAGTCAACACGAACTGTTTAACCTTCATCTTTATTGTTTGACCTATGAAAAGACCTTAGTCGTCCGCTGAAAGTATTTCCCTTACTGGCCAAAATTGTAAGTTAAAATAAAACAGCAACAAACAAAGAACAGTGCTGTATTTTCAGGGATTATTACACTCTCAAAGACTTAAACAATACAGGGCTAGTGACCCTCATTATAGCCTCATTCCAGTCACTAGTCTTTCCCCTACAAAAGGCTGACGACAGAGTACTATAAACAAGTCAGGAGTAATGATGATCACAAGATGTAATCTTGCGATACTGCACTAGATGTAGTATCATTAACAGAAAAATGAAACAGAGCCTGTGGCACATAGTACATGACTACTGATCTTGCTAATGTTTATATTTTAATACTCATCAGGAGGGTGAGAGATAAGGAAGTCAGGGGAAGAGACATGTAATGAGACCTATGGAAATGGATCCTCAAAATGGTGAGGGTCTTTGTGTTTTAAGTTAATCTCTAGAGAACTTTTCTTTCAGAAAAAAAAAAAGCTGAACATCCTGTGGGAAGGGGATTCATCCTGTGGATTGCAGCAAGCCCTTACACTTCACCATCCTAAAGCATGCACAGTGGGCCTGTGGAAGGAATAGCCTTGGTAAAGAAATGGAGGCTAGCATTGGCCCAAAGGCATGGACCCCTTGTACCAAGAGTGATCAAGTTACTGTTATTAATGAATGTCCAATGCGTTGGCAGCTGAGAGAATTTCTGAGACCGTGAAATGGCTCCACACCTTGACAGGGCTAACCAGCTATTTGATAAGTGGATTATGTGAGACCCCCTCTACTCTGGTAGATTCATGGGAAAAGACCCTGATGCTGGGAAAGATTGAGGGCAGGAGGAAAAGGGGATGACAGAGGATGAGATGGTTGGATGGCATCATTGACACAATGGATATGAGTTTGAGCAAACTCCAGGAGATAGTGAAAGACAGGGAAGCCTGGTGTGCTGCAGTCCATGGGGTCACAAAGAGTCTGACAGGAGTAGTGACTGAACAGCAACAGCAACTACCCTGGTAAGGGGGCTTCCCCTTCCTGGTAAGAGGGTACTAGTGGTAAAGAATCCACGTGCCAATGAAGGAGATGCAAGAGATGCAGTTTCGATTCCTGGGTCTGGAAGATCCCCTAGAGGAGGAAGTGGCACCCCACTCCAGTATCATTGCCTGGAAAATTCCATGAGCAGAGGAGCCTGGTGGGCTACAGTCCATGGGGTCAAAAGAGTCAGACATAACTGAGTGCATGCACATGTGCATGTGCATGCACACACACACACACAAACACATACACCTCTCCCCCAGTAAAGGCTATGAATTCTCCAAACCAAGATATACCCGATTTCTAGTTATAAAGTTGTCTTTCCTACCTATTGTACCTAAGCCAGTACCACTGCCCAAAGACACTCAGATCAGATCAGAACAGTCGCTCAGTCATGTCCGACACTTTGCGACCCCATGAATCGCAGCACGCCAGGCCTCCCTGTCCATCACCAACTCCCGGAGTTCACCCAGACTCACGTCCATCGAGTCAGTTATGCCATCCAGCCATCTCATCCTCTGTCGTCCCCTTCTCCTCCTGCCCCCAATCCCTCCCAGCATCAGAGTCTTTTCCAATGAGTCAACTCTTCGCATGAGGTGGCCAAAGTACTGGAGTTTCAGCTTTAGCATCATTCC
>NW_011494790.1:6356546-6379242 GCF_000754665.1 Bison bison bison
CACTTTCACTTTCATCAAGAGGCTTTTGAGTTCCTCTTTACTTTCTGCCATAAGGGTGGTGTCATCTGCATATCTGAGGTTATTGATATTTCTCCCGGCAATCTTGATTCCAGCTTGTGTTTCTTCCAGTCCAGCGTTTCTCATGATGTACTCTGCATATAAGTTAAATAAACAGGGTGACAATATACAGCCTTGATGAACTCCTTTTCCTATTTGGAATCAGTCTGTTGGAACACAGAATGAATATATAATTTACTGACATTGCTTCCGATCAAAAGAACCATTTTATGGTGCAGGATATTTTACAAAGGGTATATGACCATATGATTTTTTCCTCCCACATATTACATTGCCCAGAAATTGCCAGTTTAAGAGAGCATTGGGATTACTTTCTTGAAAGAACAGCTAAAGTGCCAAATTAGAAATGACACTCTGTGAGATTCAGGTGCTGTCACTATATATATATATATATATATGTTGATATATGCTGCTGCTGCTACGTCGCTTCAGTCGTGTCTGACTCTGTGCGACCCCATAGACGGCAGCCCACCAGGCTCCCCTGTCCCTGGGAATCTCCAGGCAAGAACACTGGAGTGGGTTGCCATTTCCTTCTCCAATGCATGAAAGTGAAAAGTCAAAGTGAAGTCGCTCAGTCGTGTCCGATCCTCAGCGACCCCATGGTCTGCAGCCTTCCAGGCTCCTCCATCCATGGCATTTTCCAGGCAAGAGTACTGGAGTGGGGTGCCATTGCCTTCTCCATGTTGATATATACATGTATACAAATTAAAGAAGTATGATAAAATATGTATCAGTGTGATTAATGGTTATTTGGTGCCGATTACATAACAGGGTGTAAGATGAACATTTTTTAATAATCCTGTAATTCCTATTTAAGTAAGTAAGTATGCAAAAAGGCATAACTTTAATGAAATTTATAAATTTATAAAATGGCAGTATAGTTAATAAATGTACTCTACCTGAGCATTTGAAAGCATCTTACAAAAGCAACTGTCTCAAAGGAGCCTTCTTGGGGGTGGAGATAGTGACAATCGTAGTTCTATTTTATGATGGAATGATAACTGACACTGGTTGCGGAGCGTCTGTGTGTGCCTATTCAGTTCTGTTGGACTCCTAGCAATCCCATGGAAGATAGCCCTCCAGGCTTTTCTGTCCATGGGATTCTCTAATCAAGAATACTAGGGTGGATTGCCATTTCCTTTTCCAAAGGACCTCCCAACCCAGGGATCACACTCATGCGCAGACATCTCCTGTGTCTCCTGCATTGGTAGGTGGATTTCCCAAATGGAGCCACCTGGGAAGCCCAAATTTAACATCTGCTCTTGGTTGGTGGTGTTTCAGTGCTAAGCCTTGTCTTACCTTTATGACCCTGTGGCCATATGGTGGCTGAGAATAGTTAAATAGCCTGATATCTGCCTATTTTCTGTTTTGACAGATAAAGGCAAATAAAGCTTGCCAATACAGTTCATACCGGGCAGCTCTGATAGCAACTTAACACCAGTTATCTAGTAAATTAATTAGAGCTGAGCTCAATTAACAGCAACGCAAGGGAGTCCACAGTTGAAGCTGGCTTTTTGGGTTTAGGTTCTGGTGAGAGCTGCCTCAGTCAACTCCACAAGCCCCTACTCTGTAGGAATCCCACGCCCTGGTCACTATGTGAGAGCCGGTAAGTTTTCTCCTTTGGGCAGAAATGGGAGGTCGGGGAGAAAGGGCAGGATTTGATTAAGTAGCAACCAGTTGACATTTGGTCTGGAAATCCATTTGACCTCTTCCCCCTTTGTTGAAATCACGATGAGTTTTGCAGACCCATCTCAGTTCCCTCTTCCTGAAACTGAAGTCACTGCTGTAGTCTCTTTAACACTTTTTGTCTGCAGCACAGCTTTTCACTTCCTGAAGACACTGTACCTGTCGTATCTGATTCTCTTTATCCCCAGCTAATATCAGCTGGTAGATGTATATTCCTGAGGGCAGGAGGATGTGCTAAAGTTCTTGCTCTTTATTCCTCTCAGCACCTGGGATATTGGGATTTCAGACCAACTTCTGATGAATTGCCCAGATTTACTTGAACTCTTGAAACAAGCTACTCTCACCCCTCAGCTATGTGGGCCAAAGCTGTGGCCTTTTTACCATGTTTGTTGAGAGGAAACCACTTACAGAAAGATATAGGAGATTTTTGGCCAGTCACACTCTCTGAGCCTCAGCTCCCCACTAAGGGGCTAAAAAGACACTTTCCTGAACTGGTGTGAAAAATATTAATATTGTAGCACAGCAATTAATGCTTGTAGCACAGCACTACGTTGTTGCTTAATCTCTCAGTTGTATCTGACTCTTCTGTGACCCCATGGACTGTAGCCCACCAGGCTCTTCTGTCCGTGGGATTTCCCAGGTAAGAAGACTGGAGTGGGTTGCCATTTCCTTCTCCAGGGGATCTTCCCAACCTAGGGATTGAACCCATGTCTCCTAGTTGGCAGGTGGATTCTTTACCACTGAGCCAGCAGGGAAGCCCACAGCACTACCTAGGAGGTGATTAAGGAAGGGTAGTAATGATGACCAGTTCCTCTTCTAGAGACAGTTTTCCACACACAGCTATAACCAAAAAAAGGCATGGGGGTAATAAGTAGAGAAGTGAGATTCCTCTTTGGTAAAAATCTTGCCGTGAAAACTTTGCAGGATGACTGTAGAGCATAAGTTGGATGAGACACCCTGCAGAAGCCCTATCGAAACAGAACTAAGCAAGAGGCAGCATTGAAGCAGTGGTGTCCGTACGTGCAATATTTGAGGAGTATCGACCGAGTGAGACTGGGAAAGGAGGTTCTTCTACTTGTGCAGTAAACCCTCAATTTGTTTGCCATTTCTAAGTAAGGAAATGAAGTGTCTCTTCTAAATAAATTAAAGCACTGAAGGAGTTACCAATTCAAGATTTTTGTTTGTGAAGTTACTTAAAAAGTACAACCAGTTTTCCAACTTCTTGCCGCATGCATTAACTTCATTTGCTAGTTTCAAGTTGGTATGACTTTATGAAGCAAAAACAGGTGTCTCTGAGAAGTGGTGAGAAATCAGCATTAAGGGCGTGCGGAGATCTATTCTGTGTCTGAAAACAAGCTATGCGTCTAAAATCTTCCACTGTGTCTGTGCCACTTAAGTGCTGGAATCATAAAACACAGGAGGAGGCAGAACAATTGCGTGATTGTTTTTAACGCCCTCAAAGAGGATTTCAGAGTACCATAAGCTGCTAATGAATTTCAGGAGGCAGGTGCAAGACACACAATTACGTTTCCATTTCCATCCCTTTTATCATTTGAGAGCACTTACAGATTATTCACTGATTTCCATGGCAGAGGCTTTTTGTGAGAAAGAAATATCCTATCAGAAAACAGCTATTAAACATTGTTCAAGACATCTTTAATTGGAAGGAAAATAAGAAAGACAATGAAAAAAATGACAATTTCTCAAATTAAAGAATTTTCAGTAGTTCTCCTCAAAAGTTCCAAATGATTACTTGACTTGCTTTTACTCAGGGGTTACCAGGACTCGTGATTCAGACTCCATACAATCTTTTTGCAAGAAATCCAATGTTTTGCTCCTCCAAATCCATCACAGTAATCTTGGGTCTTAGTTGGCATTGCTTCAGTTTTATCTGCTCCTATATGTTGCCCCTTCCACAGTCTTCCTGGATTGCAGCTCCCTGGAACAGTAAGTTTAGCCTTTCATGGCCAACAGGAGACTAGGTTGGAAGCACAGTCCTGAGACAACCTTAGAAGTTTAGAGACAGAATTTTCTTATTTCATGTTGTTGCAGTATAGGCCACTTTTATGAAGATAAGGATGGCTGTTTCTCATGGGATCTCCCATCCTTGATCCATCTACCACCCTTTCTATCATCAATAATTACTTCAGCTTTTAGATCTTGAAGAATTGTAAAAGTCCTAGAATTGTTGGCAAAAGTGGATACCCAAATCATCAAGAGCCCAGTTTGCAAAGTTGAGAGAGCTACTAGCATGTAGAGCTGTCCTCTCAGCCTTAAAAGTGGCCCCAGGATCAACTCCATGAGTCCAGCCACTCATCCTTCTTCCCCTTTGATCATTATAGTGAGAGGACTGGGGGAGAGAGCCTGGTCACTGGTAGGAAGCATAGTGTTCTTGAGGAGAAGCTCGTTTGTTTTCACACTGTGGCAGTCAAGTAGGGCTTTGGTGTCCCTGGAACTAATTCAGGAATATTTCTGGAGACTTACCAGTCAAAGTGGAGGTGCCGTCCTTTCACTACCCTGATAGGCAGCTATGTAACCAGTGCAGTGGAGGAAGAATTGGAGAGTGACTATGGGGCCAAAAGAAGAGGTAAAGGCCAGACAGCCTGTTCTCCTCCTACCACTTAGCTTGGCAGGAATGAGTGAATTGTTTTCAGATTTTGTAGTTTAGTTGGTCAGTCGTGTCTGACTCTTGGCAACCCCATGAGCTACAGCATGCCAGGTTTCCCTGTCCTTCATGATCTCCTGGAGTTTGCCCAAACTCGTGTTCATAGAGTCAATAATGCCATCCAACCCTCTGTCTCCTCCTTCTCTTCCTACCCTCAATCTTTTCCAGCATCAGGTGGCCAAAGTATTGGAGTTTCAGCTTCAGCATCAGTCCTTTCAATGTATATTCAGGATTGATTTCCTTTAGGATTGATTGCTTTGATCTTCCTGCAGTTCAGGAGACTCTCAAGAATCTTCTCCAGCACCACAGTTTGAAAGCATCAATGTTTTGGCACTCAGCCTTCTTTACGGTCTAGCTGTCACATCTGTAAGTGACTATAGAGTGGACCAACAAGAGAGAGTTTAGCTGCTCTTGTCCTATCAAGGCAGATATCGCCAGTGGGTCATAGACCATTGAGGTGAGAGCTGAACAAGGGGTCGACGAGAAAGGTTAAGTCAGTGCTTAGGTCAACGGTTAGGTCAAAGGTTTCTTCTCATCAGAAGCCATGCACTGAGGAGACCCCAGCTATTTACCCTGAGGAACACAAGAGTCTGGCTTAGGAGACAGGCAGCAAGTGGATGGCTGCCGTGTGAACACAGTGGTGCTGGCGACTGATGGACGACCTATGAGAGGACTTCAGCCTTACCATACCAGTCCCTTAAGGAAAGTTGCCTCTCCCATTTTTTTTTTTTGTTGTTGTTAATCCTAGCTTCTGTACCTGAGAAAGAGAGTTGAGAAGAGCAAGAGGAAGTATGGGAACAGCATACCTGCTCCCTTTCTCCCAGACAGGCCAGACTAGTGCAACAGAGAGGGAAAATGCCCCTGCACTGAGTTTGACATTTTAGTTTTAAAATGAAGAGGATTCAGTATTAGCTGAATACTGAAAGCCATTCATTCATCCCACAAATATTTATTGATCACCTACTATATGTAGGCATTGCTATAGGTGGATAAAATTATTAGTGAAAGACATAAAAGATTCAGAGAGTGACCAAGGGTAATACTGCAAATGATGGGGAAATTATAGAACCTGGGAAACACATGATTAAAGGAACCACCAAGAGTAGGGGGAAAGGCTCAACAAAGCCCATCTAATTGTCTCATGCTTATATCCCAATGAGCTGACTGTTCTAAAAACTATTTACCTACTTTTATCAGCAAGCACATTTCAGTTGACAGCTGCATTTAATGGGCACAAGGTGTATTCCCAGAAGAAAGGAAGTTCAGATACGGGAACTTTGCAGCAGCAGTGGTGAAGTAGAGAATGGGCAATCAGGGGAGCGAGGAGGCTATGGAATCATCACACAGTGTTTTTGTTTAGGCTATCGTTGCTGGGAAACCAACTGGCCATGAAGACTTGAGAAAGAGAATCTCCACCTTTCATCCTCCGTTCCACAGTGATGTAATGAACACCACCTGCATGCGAGATGCTGTGATGGAGGCAAACGTAGAGGGGGTGTGGAAACTGTCCTGGGAGAGTCTAGTAGAGAAAGAAGATCTGTACATAAGTTACAGTGGCATTATCTTAGATTTGCATGGGTGCTTACTTTCCTGGTGGCTCAGAGGGTAAAGTGTCTGCCTGCAATGCAGGAGGTCCGGGTTCAACCCTGGGTTGGGAAGAGCCCCTGGAGAAGGCAATGGTAACCCACACCAGTACTCTTGCCTGGAAAACCTCATGGACGGAGGAGCATGGTAGGCTACAGTCCACGGGGTTTCAAAGAGTCAGACATGACTGAGTGACTTCACTTTATTTCACTTATAATACACAGGGTGTTTTCACAGATGTTTAATTTCAGAATATTGCTGTCAGGTAGAGTACTGTTCTTCAGATGAGAAAATTTAAGTTCAGCTTGGTTAAGTAAATTGACCAAGGTTCATAGCTAGCCAGTAGAAACTTGAGCCACATTTTCTAAATTCCAAGTATTATTTCCAGGACATGTCATCGCATCCTAGTATTTATTAAAAAATAAGTGTGTGATAAGTAGTGAATATACAATACTAAAAAAGGACTGGCAGATGTCTTCAAAAAGGTCCAGATAGTATTTTGGGCTTTGCAGGCTGTAGAGTCTCTGTTGCAAATATTCTATTCTGTCATTGTCGTGACGAAGCAGCTGCAGACAACACATCAGCAAGTGAGTGCGACTGTGTGCCGGTAGCACTTTATATACAAAAACATGCAGCCGTCCAAATTCGTCCCATAGCTTGCGTGTCTTTACTACAAGGAGACAGGCTCATTCTTTCTTGGCAGTAGTGCACTGCTGCTGCTGCTGCTGCTGCTAAGTCGTGTCAGTCGTGTCTGACTCTGTGCGACCCCATAGACGGCAGCCCACCAGGCTTCCCTGTCCCTGGGATTCTCCAGGCAAGAACACTGGAGTGGGTTGCCATTGCCTTCTCCAATGCATTAAAGTGAAAAGTAAAAGTGAATGCACTAGTAAATGTTTCATAATTGTACATCTGGGCTGGGGAGAGGAAACCTGATTTGTAGTGGTTGCCCATTTCTGTGGTGTAAATGTTACCTCCATAGCTGATTTCAAGCTACTAATATGAAGCCACTGAATGAGGATTTGGAAAGAAGTGTATATAGGCCAGCCCCAGTGCATCACTGCCTGAGAAGACCACTGAAGATTGGGCTCTGGGTAGGATATCAACAGTTAAGCCAGAGTATGGAGAGAGGAGAAAGAACAAGAGACACATCATAGGAATAGGCAAATGCAAAGCATGTTCTGGGATTGGTGGTCAGCTCAGCTAGGCTTGAGCATGTGATGAGTAGTGGGTAAAGGCAGATGAGTGAACACCAGGTGTAGAGTGCATACAGCCTTGACTGCCAGCCAAGAAGCTTGGGATTTGTTAAGTAGACCCCTCTGGCTTCTGAAGCTTTTTAACCCAAGGACAGTTATGAAGCTATGTTTTAAGATGTATCTAGCAGCCGATGAAATTGACTCAAGAAAAATTGAAATAGGGGAGGCTTATTGAAAGAAAGAGCCGTCATTGAGATAAACAACAAGGCAATGCTAGGCGATGAATAAATCCTGTCTGGTCAGCAAAATAGAAGAAAATCAAATAATTTCATACCCAGAGTAGTGTAGATCTAGTATATTCTTTGTCCTCCTTTTTTCCTTCCTCCAACCCTTTTTTATTGTATTCATCATAGATTGGCTATGGTCCAGTGGCTCTCAAATTTGTAAATGCATCAGAATCACCTGGAAGCCTTGTTCAAGGTGGGCCCTGTGACTTGAACTTGCATCTTCTGAATTCCAAGTGCTCTTATTTTCATAACATCTGAGTGCATCCTAATATTCATAAAAAGCTGTATGCTATAAATAGTGAATTTTCAGTAGAAGGACAATGAGCTATAGACCAGGAGTCCCAGAGGTTCTCCTTTAATAGATCTAGTGAGAGACCTAAAATTGTACATTTCTAAAAAGTTTCCAGATGATGCTGAAATCAGTGGCTTTGTAGCCACACTTTAACTGTTCTGGCAACTACTGTAACTCTTTTTAGTATGGATCTTTCTCAGTCACCTCAAACCTTAAGTCCTTCCATTGAATATTCAGGGTTAATTTCCTTTAGGAATGACTGGTTTGATCTCCTTGCAGTTGAAAGGACTCTCAAGAGTCTTTTCCAACACCACAGTTTGAAGGCATCAGTTCTTCGGCACTCAGTCTTCTTCATGGTCTAATTCTCACATCCATACATGACTACTGGAAAAAACATAGCTGTGCTATATGCACGTTTATTGGAAAAGTTATATCTTTGCTTTTTAATATGTTGTCTAGGTTTATCATAGCTTTCCTTCCAAGGAGCAAATATCTTTTAATTTCATGGCTGCAGTCCCTGTCCTCAGTGATTTTTGAGCCCAAGAAAATAAAATAAAATCTGTCACTGCTTCCACTTTTTCCCTTTCTATTTGTCATGAAGTGATGGGACCAGATGCCATGATCTTAGTGTCCTGAATGTTGAGTTTCAGGCCAACTTTTTCACTCTCATCAAGAGGCTCTTTAGTTCCTCTTTACTTTCTGCCATTAGGGTGTTGTCATCTGCATATCTGAGGTTATTAATATTTCTCCCAGCAATCTTGATTCCAGCTTGTGCTTCATCCAGTCCAGCATTTCTCATGATGTACTCTGCATAGATGTACTCCTTTCCCAATTTGGAACCAGTCCATTGTTTCATGTCCAGTTCTAACTGTTACTTCTTGACCTGTATACAGGTTTCTCAGGAGACAAGGTGGTCTGCTGTTCTCATCTCTTTAAGAATTTTCCACAGTGTATTGTGATCCACACAGAGAAAGGCTTTTGTGTAGTCAATGAAGAAATAATAGGTGTCTTTTTTTTTTCCTGGAATTCCCTTGCTTTCTCTATGGTAAATGAATACTGACAATTTGTTCTTTGGTTCCTCTGTCTTTTCTAAATCCAGCTTGTACACCTGGAAATTCTCAGTTCATGTACTGCTAAAGCTTAGCTTGAAGGATTTTGAGCATAACCTTGTTGGTTAAATGAGTGCAATTTTATGATAGTTTGAACATCTTTTGGCATTGCCTTTCTTTGGGATTAGAATGAAAACTGGCATTTTCCAGACCTGTGGCCAGTGTTGAGTTTTCCAAGTTTGCTCACATATTGAGTGCATCACTTTAACAGCATCATCTTTCTGGATTTTAAATAGCTCGGCTGGAATTCCATCACCTCCACTAGCTTTGATTGTAGTAATGTTTCCTAAGGCCTACTTGATTCCACACTCCAGAATGTCTGGCTCTAGATGAGTGACCACACCATAATGGTTATCTGGGTCAGTAAGACCTTTTTTGTATAGATCTTCTGCCTAGTCTTGCCACCTCTTTTGAATCTCTTCTGCTTCTGTTACATCCTTACAATTTCTATCCTTTACTATGCCCATCTTTGCATGAAATGTTCCCTTGGTATCTCTAATTTTCTTGAAGAGATCTCTAGTCTTTCCCATTCTATTGTTTTCCTCTGTTTCTTTACACTGTTCACTTAAGAAGGCTTCCTTATCTCTCCTTGCTATTCTATGGAATTCCTCATTTAGTTCGGTATATCTTTCCCTCTCTTCTTTGTCTTTTGCTTTTCTTCTTTTCTCAGTTATGTGTAAGCCCTCCTCAGACAACCATTTTGCTTTTTTGCCTTTCTTTCTCTTTGGAATGGTTTTGATCACCACCTCCTGTGCAAGGTTAAAAACCTCCATTCATAGTTCTTTAGGCACTCTGTCTACCAGATCTAATCCCTTGAATCAATTTGTCACCTCCACTATATAATCATAAGAGTTTTGATTTAGGTCAAACCTGAATGGTCTAGTGATTTTCTTTCTTTCTTTAAGTTAATCCTGTACTTTGCAATAAGGAGCTGATGATCTGAGCCACAGTCAGCTCCAGATCTTGTGTTTGCTGACTGTATAGAGCTTCTCCATCTTTGGCTACAAAAATATTAATCAATCTGATTTTAGTATTGACCATTTTGTGATGTCCATGTGTAGAGTTGCCTTTTTTGTTGTTGGAAGAGGGTATTTGCTATGACCATTGCGTTCTTTATGCAAAACTCTGTTAGTCTTTGCCCTGCTTAATTTTTATTCCAAGGCTAAATTTAACTGTTACTCCAGGTATCTCTTGACTTCCTACTTTTGCATTCTAATCCCTATGATGAAAATGATGTCTTTGTGTGTGTGTGGTAGTTCTAGAAGATCTTGTGGGTCTTAATAAAACCCTTCAACTTCAGCTTCTTCAGCATTAGTGTTGGGTCATAGACTGGGATTACTGTGATTTTGAATGGTTTGCCTTGGAAATGAACCAAGATCATTCTGTTGTTTTTGAGAGTGCACCCAACTACTACATTTCAGACTTTTGTTGACCAAGAGGGCTACTCCATTTCTTCCAAGGGATTCTTGCCTACAGTAGTAAATATAGTGGTCATCTGAATTAAATTAGCCCCTTCCCATCCATTTTAGTTCACTGATTCTTAAGATGTCAGTGTTCACTCTTGCTATCTCCTGCTTGACCATGTCTCATTTATTTTGATTCGTGGACCCAACATTCCAGATTCCTATGCAATATTGTTTTTTGTAGCTTTCGACTTTACTTTCACCACCAGATGCATCCACAACTCATCGTCCTTCTGTTTTGGCCCTACCACTTCATTCTTTCTGGAGCTGTTAGTAATTGCCCTCTGCTTTTCCCCAAGAGCATATTGGACACCTTCCGACCTGTGGGGATCATCTTCTGGTTTCATGTATTTTTGCCTTTCCACACTGTTCTTGGTGTTCTAGTGGCAATAATACTGGAGAGGTTTGCATTTCCTCCTCCAGTGGACCATGTCTTGTCAGAACTCTTCACTGTGACCTATCCATATTGAGTGGCCCTGCCATAGCTTCATTGAGTTACGCAAGACCATTCGCTACAACATGACTGTGATCCACGAAGGGGAGTTTTGCCACTAGATTAGATTAAATAGCCTCGCTATATTTTCCCATGACAGATATGCTTCTCAGTACCTTTTTCAGAATGAAATTTCTTTAGCGTATGAATTCCCAGGTAGAGGCCCAGATCTCCCAGGAGAGATACCTTATGTCTGGTACACCATCCTCTCCCTAATTCTTAGTACCATGTCCACGGCATAACAGGGACTCAGTTTTGTTGAATTATAGTCCTTTCTTCATTATTTTCTTCCTCTTCTTCATTCTCTCTCCTGAGAAGTACAGAAAACATGAGTAGTTTCTTATCCAATATTTATTTCCCAGCCTTCTTCTCTAACAGAGCCTTGATTTTGTGAAACTTTATGTCTATAATGTGTCCAGGGGTGGTGGAACCGCTTTCAGGAGATTCATGAGGAGAAAATTATTTTCTTTCCAGTACTGATATAGAATCAGAAACAGAAACTAAAACAAAACAGTTAAAAACAAGAAAACTCTTGACTTTCCAGTATAAAAGAAACTCTTGCCTCATCTATCCACCCTCTAATACGTACTGCTCTCTGTGAAACTGAGTTCTACACTCTAGAGACTTACGGTGAGCAAAGCAGATATGATGACTAGCCGCCTGAACAAGCGGGAGGTGCAGTGTGTGTGTGTGTGTGTGTGTGTGTTTGTCTTTGTGTTTTGGAAGTGGACAGTGATATTCCAGACAGAGGGAATATCATATGTTAAAACCTGGAATTGAGAGTCTACATGACTTGGAGGAACTGAAAACCGTTTTGCTTGGTCAAAGCAGAGAACGCAGTGGGAAACAGGATGACATGTGGCCGACAGTGCACATAGAGACAGGTCAGGAAGGGCTCTGTTAGCCATATTAAGGGATTTATCATACGAACAATGGACTGTTTTGGAAGGATTTGAACCAAGGCAGAGCATTTTAGCAGGCTCCACCTGGATGTGTGTGGAGATTTGGAGAGGTGAGAAAGGAAGCAGTGAAAGTAGAAGAAAGTCATTAATCCCATCTTTCCTGACGTTTTTCCCAGCATAGAATATTTTTTAAAAAAAAGTTTGTGTTTTTCTGCATACTCATTAAACTGAAGGGAATTTACATCCCCTGATTAGGTTTCCAGCTGTTGGTGGGGACAGGCGTGGGGACTTGGTCCTTCAGGCCAGTAGACTACGCCTAGGGCAGAAGTGAATCAGTAACCTAGGTATTTCAGCACACCTGTAAGACTTCTTGCACATTTGTTGGAAAGCTCTAATTCAGTCCTGTCTCTGGTGCTTACATTTTCTCTTTGAGGACATCAATGTGAAATGCAAATAACCTCAACGATAATGAGGCCTTCGGCTGTACTGCCACAGCAGTTCCTTCTACCCATCTCTGGCCCTCTCCTGGCGTCTAGATAGTCATGGCTTCTACAGAACTTTCTCTACCTTCTTTCAACTCTACATAGCCCACCCTCTGTGCACATTCATTCCTGCAGGGCTCTCCAAGAAGAAGACAGTGAGTACAATAATTAAAGCCAATTAGTTCTGTCACGCTACTGTTTAAGTCAACACAGCATTACCCAACCAGAATAACACATGGGTGTCAAGAAGGCCATTAATGTGAAATGATACTAGTGGGATTTTCTAATGGAAAATTAGAAACAACTGAGGTGAAAAAGTAGAGGAACGGGGAGGAAGTAGCAAGGACAGCCATATAGCTATAAGCTATAAGCCATAAGCTTGCTGCTGGCTCAGTAATTTGCCAGGTGGATTAAGATGTTTAATTTGCATAAAAAAGCAGCTAGGCCTGTCTGGAGCCTGCCATGCCTCCAGGCTGGACCTCCATTTTAAACCACACTTTGTAGTTAGAGTTTGTTTCATCAAAAGGCTTCAGGGAGAGCTTTAACAAGCATTTGGGCATTAAATTTCAAAACATCCTAGGAAACAAGGAGTGCATGACAGTGGATGTCTCAGGAAAGCTAGCCTCTTTCTTTCTGGGTGTCACATAGCATCTGACGTGAAGCAAAAGTTCAGTAAATGTCTCCATAAAAGTATTGCTTAAGTAACTTCTCAGAAAAAATTAAGGATATTGACAGGGTAGCCTCAGGAAACCAGTGGATCTAGGCCAGTGGCTCTCTGGTTTTGTGACATCAAATGTATCTCTTCTGCCGTGTATCTTTTCACATGGCAGAGCCCTAATACCTGAACATTCTCACTGTCTGGTGAGTTAAAACTAGGCCTGTGGATCTTTAAATAAGTGTTTCTGAGTGATTTTTAATAGAGACTGTATGAGTTTGCTAGGGCTGTCACTACAAAATACCACAGACTGGGTGACTTAAACTATAGAATTTATTTTTTCACAGTGCTGGAGGCTTGAAGTTTGAAATCAAGCTGTGGGCAGGGTTGGCTTTTCTAAGGCCTCTCTCCTTGGCTTGCAGATGGCTACCTTCTCCCTGTTTCTTTACACGATCTTCTTTCTGTGCTTATCTGTTTTGAAATTCTTCTAATATGCCAGTATTGTTGGTGTACAGTCTGCCTGAATAACCTCATTTTACTTAATTACTTATTTAAAACCCTATTTCCAAATATGCTCACATCCTGATGTACTGAGGAATAGGACTTGAACGTGAAATTTTTTGCCAAGGGGTGCACAGCTCGGCTCTCCTCACAGACTGACTGTTTTGGTCCACTGCTATAAACTGACTCACCAACTGTGAGTGTTAGAGGTAGACTAAGCCTCAGACCGAAGTCCTTGCCCTTGGTTTTATGGATCAAAGAAGCCTAAAGACCAGCACCTTTTTGAAGCAGAGTGATGATTAGCACTTACCTTCCCATCACAACCCAGGAGGGCAGGAACATTCCAGGATCTATTTGTTAATTACTAACAGAGCTGAAGACAGTGCCAGCAGAACAATATCGGTCAAATGAATGAATTCAGTGTTCTTTCTTCAGCATCACTCTTCCCCGCATCATCAGAAGAGGCTGTTTTCAAGTTGTGAAAGGGATAACGCAATGAGAATTCTGGAAATATAAATTATTTTCCTTAGTGGCAAAAATATGAGTTCTTTTCCTGAGCTTAGTGAAAGGAAAGAGCCATTTTCTTTCCTCTGGAATTCCATTTTATTTTCCTGGAGCTCCCTTCTTCCCACGAGTTGACAGGGAATCTTCCCTTGATCAGAATCACAAGGAGAGGGAAGCTTTGTTCTTCTCAGTACATCTCCCTATCTTGTGCCATTGGCTGGATACACGCTGTGTAACTTGTGTCTAACTAAACAACAGCAAGTGTGGCTGTGTCCCGGGCCGGGGGAGGTTTCTAGTCTTATTTTCTGTGATACTGAGGCGGGGGACCTACTTGTAGTTTTGCTCCTGGAGATGCCAAACATGTGAAGAAGTGAGAGTCCAGTTGTTGTCACTGCCAGTCACTTCATGGATGCAGAGACGAGAGTTTAGGAGGAGTTCCAGGGAGATAGCTCCTTGCCATAGAGTGGTTTGTATTCCTAAACTTACACCTACCAATGGTAAGCTTATTCTTTCCAGTTTGATTCAAAAATGAGAAGCTCCAGAATTTCTAATTTATTTAATCTACCCACATCTATCCCTCAGAACTTCCCCAAAAACACAGAAAGTAGCCACACTCCCCCACTTGACCTCCTGACCACACTCCCTGTCCCACAGTATGAGACAGGTGGCCCTGGGGCTTTGAAGAGGTTGTGAGGATCCACCATGTGGCAGGGTGTGGCCTCCTCCACCCCCTTCCCATGCAGTCTTGAAAGTCAGCGGTTGCAATAATTTACTGTAAACATCCCATAAGACTGTTGAACCTAAGAAAGAGATTACATCATGTTAGAAAGGCAGAGATGTGTCAACTATAAACCTCAGCTACTGCAGCATCTGTACCACTGACAAAGATTTTTGCAAAATGATGGCTGCCTTTTGGGGAAGGTAGAGAATGATTCTAGCCAGACCATGTGACCTCCTTGCTGCTTTAAGAGACTACTGAAGAGGGAGGTGGAGAAGGACATGGCAACCCACTCCAGTGTTCTTGCCTGGAGAATCCCATGGACAGAGGAGCCTGGCAGGCTGGAGTCCATGGGGTTGCAGAGTCGGACACAACTGAAGTGACTTATCATGAAGGGGGAGGAATGTTTTTCCAATACGGTTTAGCCCCTTCCCCATTGTTTGTAACCCTGGCTCAGGTTTATATCAGGGTCCTGTGCATACATTCCTCTTTTTCCCAGATGGTTTCACCTCTTAGAGTTTCAGGGCCCTCTGATATGGGAGCAGTCTCCTCACCTTAGTGCCTCCCACCGGTGTCTCAAAGCCAGTGGTTCTCAACCAAGGGTGATTTTGCCTCTGCCTCCTTCAGGAAACATTTGGAAATATCTGGAGACCTTCTGATCCTCACACTTGGAGTATCACTTACTTGTTGTGCTATCAACATCCAGTGGGTTGAGGTCAGGGATGCTGCTAAATGCCGTGCACAGAGCAGCTTCCCACAACATAGAGTTATCTAACCCAGCACGCTTCCAGTGGCAAAGTTGAGAAACTGCACTGTAAGCAATGAGCACACCTTACCTTGCCCACAGTTCACGGTCTGGAATTCTGTCCTGCTGTCCTGCACGCCCTACCTACCTTTTTGAGCCCTTCCTTCTTCTAAGACTTCACTCCATCACACATCACCCTCTTTCTCTTTCATCCATCATTATTCCTCTTGCAATTCCTTTTTTGCCCTTTGTCTATAAATATGGAGCAGGTCTTTCTAATTTAGTAAACATCCCCCGACATAGATATTAAATGTCTGGTGACTCAAAGAGGCTTCTCTTAATCCTTTGAAATGTACCCTCTTTCTTTTTTACTGCAAATTTATCGCAGACAAGTAAAAATATCATCTTCTCTCTGTCCTTCTCCACCCCCATTTAAAAAATTCTGGGTTCTTCTAAATCAGGCTTCATCAAACATTCAGCATCACTGACCACATACTTTTTCACGATGCTTCCTTTTTTCTAACCATATATGTGTACATTTGTCTACCTCTGAAACTGTTCTGTTGCCTCATTTTAATAATCATTAACTGTTGATACACTGCTAAAATTCAGAAGTTTTTTTAACTGAATTTTTTTTTGCCACATGGTGTCAATAACACAGCTTTCCACATCTGATGTGTGAATACTGAATTGGCAGCAGGTTTTGGGTAGCATTAGAAATCTCTTTCAATAACATCTTTGTAAGTTCCAAACTGCTGTCCCTGCCATTGACCTCCACTTTTTATCACAAAATGAACAGGTGAACGTCTACTGTGGTCAGCCCCCTGTCTTTGACAGCCACCCTCCTTTTTTCCCGTATGACTGGCACATATTACACTGCATCTCAAAGATTTCATTCATCAGCATGGCTTTGGTCGCCACTTTTATAGGGATGAACCCCCTTATCTACGTACCCAACAACATTTTCTCTTAGAATCATAGAATGCTCCCATTATTTATCTCTGAACTTCTTGAAATTATTTTCCTAACTACACACGTGTGTGTGTGAATCTCTGGATTTTCCTGGCCTTTGTGATGAGTGGCCAGAAGGGTCTGTGCGCATGATCAGTTCCTGCTGATGTATGACTAGTTCTGTACGGCTCTTTGGAATATTCTTACAACAATCAAGGTCCTGTCCACTCGCTGCCATCTTGGACTTCCATCCCTCCCTGCACCTTCATCACTCTGCAGGCTCTCTCAGAACCTCCTCATGAACCACACAAGGCCTTCTCGCTCCTTCACATCCTGTGCAAAGTGCGGTGGGCTGAAACGCTCTTGTATCATCTTTCCTCCTTGCTGCCTTCTCCCACATATCATTTCTGTGTTTTATTTGTGTAAGTGTCAAGTCGTAGGCTGAGGCTCCTCTCGAGGGTTACAGGCTACTCCTCGCTGTGATTAGGAAGGCAGGCCAGTACCTCCCAATGTCACTCAAGTTTCTGAAGTTTCTTTCCCCTTATCTTCCTGTCTTCTCCCTCCTTTCCATAAAGTTGAGGCATAGAATGAGAATGGAGATGATAAAATCCACATCTGGGGCTCCATTCCTGATTTCACTCTCTCCTTTTCTCCCTGTCCCTCAGATCAGAAAAAGTGAGCTTCACAAATTTTCTTTTTTGTGTGTGTCTGTGGCCAGCCTGGGGCAAGTAAGTGCAATACACTCCACACTCACCTGGAAGGTTAGGTTGATCCAGGCTATCATAGCCCTTGCGTACTGAATCCTCTCATTTCTAAATGCTTGTAACACTGTAATGAGTGAGTAGTACTCAATGAAGATGCAGTTTTTTTCTTTGGTAATTGTTCATTATACTAGTATTATGTCCACATCCCACTTCCACAACTTGGTTACAAAATGTTCAAGGACTCTTTACCCTGTATGTGGTATAATAGAAATGCATTTGGTCTTCATCCCCAGTTCCTAATTCAGAATTCCGTAAACTTTTTGAATTTCTAAGTGATCAGGGTGATAGGAATGCTTTTGTCCTAAAGAGCCAACTCTTGGTGGACCCCTAGTTTCAGTATGGGAGCTGGTTATCAGAAAGACCAAGCCTTTAATTTTCAATTGAAGTTTGGAAGTTTTAGCCCCACTCCCTAACCTACAGGGAAGAGAAAGGAGCTGGAGATTGAGATAGCTATCAATAGCCAATAATTTAATCAATTATGTCTATGTAAGGGGACCTCCTTAAAAATCACTAAATGATAAGCTCACAGGGAGCTTCTGTGATGACTTAGAAGGCTGGGATGGGGGTGGGAAGGAGGTTCAAGAGGGAGGGGATATAGATATACTTAAAACTGACTCACATTGTTGTACGGCAGAAAACAATACATTGTAAAGCAATTACCCTCCAGTTAAAAGTAAATAAATAAAAGATACAGGGAGCTTTCAGCTTGTGAACACATTCACACACTGGAGGGTAGCATACATGAGAACTCGAAAGCTCCCCTCCCCCACCCAATCTTTGCCTATAAATTTCTTCCATTTTGTTGTTCCTGAGTTGCACCCTATGTAATAAGCCAGTAAAAATGTAAGTTGTATGTTCCTGAGTCTTGTGAGCCATTCTAGCAAATTATCAAACCTGAGGAGAAGGGGTCATGGAAAATCCCAGTTCAGAGTCAGTCAGTCAGAAGAATGGAAGTCTTAGGACTTGAGACAGGCGTCTTATGGCAGGGGGTGCGGGAGTCTTGTGGGACTGAGCCCCTAATCTGTGGGGACTGTGCTAACTCTGGGAAGTTAGTGACAAAACTAAATTGAATTTTTGGTATCTGGGATACCACCCATTTGATATCTGGGATCAGAATTGGTTGGTATGAGGGACACACACGCACACCCCTCACCTCCCCACTCTTGTTTGGTGTCAGAAGTATTGTGAGTGAAAAATCTCACTGTCATATATGCCTCTGCATTCCTAAGCCCTGCATTTCAGTGTTTTTGATAGATCCTCTGCTAGTGAGAGGAAATGCTTTGAAACCACTGGGGGCAAGTTAGGGGATGACTTTATGGACATTTTGAGTTGAAACTCAAGAAAAGAGTCAGAGATGACTAGCCCAGCTTTCTTCTCACAGGGGGTTCTTTCATCCTCTATTAATGATGGCTGTTGCATTTTAAGTTCAGGGGCTTAGCTGTCTAAATTCCTCAATAAATGGAGGTCATGGAGCCTCAGCCCACCATAATGTTCTCAGGTGCATTTGGCTTATGTAGTAACCGTGAGTTAGGCGTTGGACCTCCATTCTGGAAGCCCAGTGCCTGTGAAAGTAGAGTGGAAGAGGTGAAAATGCAGAGATAGGAGGTGCCCTCCTAAGATGTAAGTAATCTTTCCAAAGCATAATTTTGAATGAAACTTTATCTGACGCAGTAAATTACAACAAAGTACATTGTTTGAGGACTGTTATTGCCTTACACCAATTTTATTTGCCTCATGGTAAAACTCTTTTTAAAAGGTGTTGGTTGATGATGCATTCAGAAAACTTTCCCACAGAGTGCACTGCAGTGAAGACTCAATACTGAGTCTGAGGTGCGTCTAATGAACTAGCAGTAAGCAGGATGCCACTTGAAATCTCTTCCCATGGGAACCACATGGGCCACAGATTGTTTATCTCTGCCATCCATCTAATGTTCAGATATTTTCGCTTGATTATCCAAAGAGTAAAATATAGAGATAAACAGTCCTGTCTGTTTACTGAGATGGAAAACTAATATTCTCTTTCCTTTTTCTCGTTTCTGCCACCCAGCTATATGTTCCTGTGAGGTCTCCCCAGTGAACTCAGCAGCAATTCCATGTATGGAAGGAAGATAGATAAAGGTAACTGGATTTGGCATAAGTAATTGCATTTCACTTTCTCCTCTAAGTCCCTCTCTATCTGTTAGATCCAAGTGGAATATAAACTCTTTGAATTCATTAGCAACTCCACATGGTGGCCATCTGTTGCAGATACAGCAACCAGCTCACTCAACATCACTCCAACCCCTTTGTAGCTTGCTTTGCATTGGTGGTGTTGTGTCTGCGGAACAGGCAGCTTCAAAATCACCTAAGAACATGTTAGAGACTCAAATTCCCAGGTGCTACTACAGATGCACTGAATCAGAAATTCCGGAAGTGGGACCTAGCTATCCATGTTTTAAACAACCCCTCCAGAGCCAGTGTAACTCTGAGGCACAGTAAAATTTGAGAATCACTGAAGTACCCCTCTGCTACTCAAAGTTTCATCTGCGTCAGCCTTAGCAACACCTGAGAGTTTATTAGAAAAGTAGAATCTTGGGCTCCAACTCAGACAGACTGAATCAGATTCTGTATTTTTACAAAGTACCCAGATTATTCACATGAAGCTGGAGAAGCTGGGCTTTGTGTCTGTGGCCCATTGCTAGCTGCGCATTGCAATTGCCTGTGATGTGTTTTATTAAAAAACATATGAAGTCCCAAAGGTTTTAAATTGACTCATTATGAGGTGTAGCCTGGGCATTTGGACCCTAAAATCTTCCCAGGGAGTTCTAATATGCAACAAAGTTTGAGAATCACCACTTAATGCCATATAGAAACTAGGAAGCTAAATATTTGATTTTCCATCTATCTTATGTCTTCACATGACCTGACTTCCTTCAAGTAAATGTATCTGAGCATGATTTAGGAGGCATACATGAAGCAGAGTCTGGCTCTGTGTTGGTATACAGTCGTGGTTTTCCTGTAGAAGCAGTTCAAGGGTCCCAGTGTTTACCCTAGTGTGCTACATATCAAAAGGCAAGGTGACCTTTTTGCTGAGCTGAACCTCAGCAGATGGACCGCAGAACTAGAGCCTGCAGCTGAAACAGAAATGATTTCCTGGGCACCTGATGATGATGGGGAATAATGTCCCCAGTGAGCAGGTTCTGCAGTGTTGTTCTCTAAGCCACTCATGCAGGAATCAGCCTAGAGCCCTTCTATCCATTTTGTAAGCATTTAATTCCTTTTAAATCCTTTTCCACTTGAAACATCTAAAGTGGTTTTGTTATCTGAATTCTGACTTATCCATTTGTGTGAGATTTAAATTCATGTCCGTGTCAATCACTGATTGTTCTTAAAGTGGCTGAATTGAGCCATGTTTCGTTAAATATGAGCACCATTCTTTCCATTTAAGAATTGGCTTTTGTCACCAGAAACAAATATTAGTCATAGGAAAACTACTGCACAATCCAAATTTGTGATCCTGTTGAGAACAACTCTTTTCCTAAATATTATCCTAACCCTTCCCATCAGGACGCATCCCTCCCAGACTTGAAGGTTCAAGTCACATTTGCGATGATTATAAAATCTTGTGTCCTGTCACTTGCCCCATCCGAGTTTTCACTCCTGGCTAAGAAATAGAAAATGATTTTTTTCCCACTTATTTCAGCAGTTCAAATCGGCCATGAGTTTTATCCTATAAATCCATATATCTGCTTTCTATCTACCCCAAAGAACCAAATTTAGTAAGAAACATGATTTTATTTTCAAATAATGTTTGTGGTGAATATAGTCTTTTGTTAGGCAGCTCTGATTTTTCAAGAGTTTTCCGCACAAAAGGGTGAAAGTGGCTTTTGTGTCAGAAATGGATCGTCCATTCGGGGGACGAATAGGAAGTTACAAAGCAAAAAAGGAGTGAGGGGGAAGAGGAAATCCAGGCACAACTGAAGAAGCCATAGATCCCCACACGTGTTCGTAGTTGCCTGCAGGCCCCCACCCTGCATTTTAAATACAATTTTTAATCCCCCATGTGTTTTGGATGCCCTCCTCCATGTTGGTGTTTGGAAGGTATTAAATCATTCCCCAAAAGCTGTACCATGGAATCTCCTGCATTGGGATGAGGCCATGCATGATGGCCATTCTGTATCGGATTCTCACACAGTGACCATTATTCTAAAGAAGCAGAGTAGCCAGAGTCAGTGGCCCCTCCTTAACAAGACCATCCCAAGTGCTTTTTGCAGACTATATCATTGCCTTTCCCAAAATGAGCTCTGCTAAAGGAAGCAGAGTAGGTAGTTGAAGATAATTCCTTATTTGGGCTCTTCCACGTAAGGAGGCTCCCTTTCCCATCACCTTTGATCTTTCCCTGAAAATCACCGTAGAGAGTATCCCCCGGCCTACAACAGCTTCCCCCCCAGATGGTGCTGAGGAATGTGCAGTTAGACGTACACTAGCAGGGATGGTAAAAAGAGAGACCTGGCCGCCTAAATTGGACTTTCTGAAGTCACGCTCCCTGGATGGGTTATATAAGCATTACAGTTTCTCTTTGTGGGCAGTGAGTCAGAGCTAAATCCCACATGGAGGTTGACATGTGCTTAGAGACCCAAACTTTACTTACACTCTCCTATTGTGTGGATGTTTATCATATTTAATTTGTTGTTGGTTTAATGCATTTTTCTTTCACTGGTTGTGGAGGTGTGTGGCTTACCTTTTAACTTTGCAAAACTTTGGTACAAAGGAAATTTGAGAACACCAAAACATTTTCCAAATAATCTCAAAATGAACTGGGTCCCCAACTACTTTGATTTGTAGGGAATAAAAAACAAAGGCTTGCTAACAGAGAGCTTTAAAATTTATTTATTCACACATGCTAACATGCTTAAGTGTGGGTTCTCAATGAAGGCATATCAAGCAACACTTTCTTGCTCTAACTGTTGCCCATTAAAAACCTCCTGTGCCATATGCAGGTGTGATTACACAGCCCACTGCCAATTCTGACTGGCTCAAGGATCCTTTTAAAAATGTCCAGATGGATGTGAATGTCAGATTTGGCAGTTAAATTATAGAGCCCAATATATTCCTTTTAAGTACTAAGGCACTGATGCAGAATATCAATGTTCTCCACCCTTTCCCCCAATAGATTTCAAAAGAACAGCTTGGTTTTTAAGCTGGGAATTATATTTCCTCATTTCTTTTGAATCTCAGGATAAACTTTGTTCTGACTTTTTATCACTTTTATTCAATGGAAATATCTTAAACAGTATCAAAACTTTTCTCTTTTTTTGAAGGATTGGCAAAAAAAAAAAAAGTCAGAAATTGGCTTTTCAGGGGGTGGGGTAGTTTTAAATGAGTGCACAGGAAAGGGGAAATAAAGCAATGGTAGCTTAGCTTCCCTGGGCAATTCCCTAGAGCCTGCGATCTGCCCTCCACAGACATGGTTTACAGGAGAAGGACATCAGAATAGAACAGAGAGACAGGAAGGCATTACCTTGGTTCTTGATGTTGTAAATCTTAAAGCTACACATTTGCTGCCCCCAAGAAAACAAGGCTCAGTGGCAACTTGGTGTCAGCACTGCTGTGCAAAACACCATACAACATCACTATTACTGTTT
>NW_011494790.1:6379342-6385953 GCF_000754665.1 Bison bison bison
TATGGTGTTTTGCACAGCAGTGCTGACACCATACAACATCACTATTACTGTTTCCCTTGCTCAGACTTCAAGACCTCAGTGGTAATCAGGAAACTGTAGACTGGATCCTTCGTCTTTTAACATAATCTATGTGGCTCATAGGATGTGGGGTTGCCTCATCTAATGTGCTGTGTGGGGCTTCCTTCTTGCAGACAGGAGCATCTGCTACACACCCTGATGTGCATGTATTTATTATTTCCACGGATCATCACCTCTAATAGACTGTAAGGCACAGATTTTCCTGTTTTGTTCACTAATGTAACCGAAGTGCCTGGAACAGTGTTAGCACATAATAGGTGCTCAATAAGTATTTGTTTAGAGTGTGAGGTGACCTCCACTGTAATGTTATCAGATTATACCTTCACATCCCAGGCACATTTATAGATGTTTGCACATTTGTGTGAATATCACTTAAGCTGCACAAAAATTATATGTGGTGGGTATTATTATTATTCCAATTTAAAGAATGAGAAACAAAGTCAAGAGAACAATTATTTAAAAAAAACTAGTTTAACACAACCAGGAAGTCTTAGAACCAGAACTGAAACCTGTATCTCTCTCACTGAAGAGCCCAAACCCCTCCTATATATTCTGCCTCTCAAATCTCACTTACATGAAACTTCTAAGTACTCATGACCCCTTCTGTTGTCATTCTCAATCTCTTTTTCTCTTCTAACTCCAAAGACTCCAGTGACCTTACCCTCTGCTTAGGTCCACCTATCTGTATTTGTTCCATGGTGGTTTTTTTATTTTTTTAATTTTTTACTATTATTATTTATTTATTTATTTTACTTTACAATATTGTATTGGTTTTGCCATACATCAACATGCATCCAGCCATGGGTGTACACGTGTTCCCCATCCTGAACCTCCCTCTCACCTCCCTCCCCATACCATGCCTCTGGATCATCCCAGTGCACCAGCCCCAAGCTTCCTGTATCCTGCATCGAACCTGGACTGGCAATTCGTTTCTTATATGATATTATACATGTTTCAATGCCATTCTCCCAAATCATCCCACCCTCTCCCTCTCCCACAGGGTCCAAAAAACTGTTCTATACATCTGTGTCTCTTTTGCTGTCTCACATACAGGGTTGTCGTTACCATCTTTCTAAATTCCATATATATGCATTAGTATACTGTATTGGTGTTTTTCTTTCTGGCTTACTTCACTCTGTATAATAGGCTCCAGTTTCATCCACCTCATTAGAACTGATTCAAATGTATTCCTTTTAATGGCTGAGTAATACTCCATTGTGTATATGTACCACAGCTTTCTTATCCATTCATCTGCTGATGGACATCTAGGTTGCTTCCATGTCCTGGCTATTATAAACAGTGCTGCGATGAACATTGAGGTACACGTGTCTCTTTCCCTTCTGGTTTCCTTAGTGTGTATGCCCAGCAGTGGGATTGCTGGATCATATGGCAGTTCTAGTTCCAGGTTTTTAAGGAATCTCCACACTGTTCTCCATAGTGGCTGTACTAGTTTGCATTCCCACCAACAGTGTAAGAGGGTTCCCTTTTCTCCACACCCTCTCCAGCATTTATTGCTTGTAGACTTTTGGATCGCAGCCATTCTGACTGGCATGAAATGGTACCTCATAGTGGTTTTGATTTGCATTTTTGTTTTCAATATTTTGAGTCTTATGAATGTAAAGCCAAGTCTTCTGACTCTGCTTGAGTGCTCTTTCGTGGCACGAGGCTTACTGGCCTACATGAATATGAACTGATGATGGTTGAATTCACATGTCAGAATACAAACATTTGCATACAGCAAAATCCCTGCAAAGAGCACAAGACTTTGTCTGTGTTTTGACTGATGATGCAGCTCCAAGAAGAATTATTTTAACTTAAACTCGACATGTTTTTTTGTTCCCTCAGTCATGTCCAACTCTCTGTGACCCCATGGACTGTCCATGGAATTCCCCAGGCCAGAATACTGGAGTGGGTAGCCTTTCCTTCTCCAGGGGATCTTCCCAACCCAGGGATCAAACCCAGGTCTCCTGCATTGAAGGCGGATTCTTTACCAGCTGAGCCACAAGGGAAGCCCAAGAATACTGGAATGGGTAGCCTATCCCTTCTCCAGGGGATCTTCCCGACCCAGGAATCAAACCAGGGTCTCCTACATTGCAGGTGGATTCTTTACCAACTGAGCTATCAGGGAAGCCCTTTTTGTGGGGTACTATCATATAAAACACTGGGAAAAATCAATAATTAAGCTCTGTTGGGTAAGAATTAAGTTCATGTTGTATCAAGGTGTGGATATGTTTACTTCCTTTTGGATCACATTGATCCATATCTGCTTTTCAGTCACTTCAGTTCAGTTCAGTCACTCAGTTGTGTCCGACTCTTTGCAACCCCATGGACAACAGCACACCAGGGCTCCCTGTCCATCACCAGCTCCTGGAATTTACCCAAACTCATGTCCATCAAGTCGGTGATGCCATCCAGCCATCTCATCCTCTTGTCCCCTTCTCCTCCTGCCCTCAATCTTTCCCAGCATCAGGGTCTTTTCAAATGAGTCAGTTCTTCACATCAGGTGGCCAAAGTATTGGAGTTTCAGCTTTAGCATTAGTCCTTCCAATGAACACTTAGGACTGATCTCCTTTAGGATGGACTGGTTGGATCTTCTTGCAGCCCAAGGGGTTCTCAAGAGTCTTCTCCAATACCATGGTTGAAAAGCATCAATTCTTCAGTGCTCAGCTTTCTTTATAGTCCAACTCTCACATCCATACATGACTACTGGAAAAACCATAGCCTTGACTAGATGGGCCTTCACTTCTCAGTAATGTCCAAAAGTTGGGTCTGGTCTCATCAACTTAGAGATTGCAACTAAGGGTGTGAGGTATATTTTCAATCTCACTGTCTGGTAAATAAATTAGTATTGTAAGTTTGAAAATGGAGTCTCTACCATCATGATACATGAGTGTATTGGAAAGACAAATCCATGATCACTAAATGGGTCAGGTTGTGGGCCTCTCTCTCTACAGCTTGTTGGCACAGGTGGTGCCCAGTTATGGACATTTGCAAATACTGTTTGCCTACATCACATTCCTCCAAATGCTGGAAGAATGCTTGAACTTCCCATGGAACTGACCTGAATCCTGCCCCCATCTGCATATTCTTCCCTTGCTCTAGTCTTTCTTTCCTTCTTTATTAAAATTTTCCCTTGAATATTTCCCTGATTCTTGCATTTTTCTTCTTTCTACCCTAAAATCTAGTTTTAAAATAACCTATAGGAATAATGATCAGGAAGACATCAATGATTCTGTTTTCACCATTCTATAAGTAAAACCATTATTATTCACAGAGAACATGATCAACTATGTAGAACATTATGTATAGTCTACAAAAAAGCTATAAGAACTAATGTGTAAATTTAGAAAGTTTGCAGGATGCAAGATCAGTAAAAACATTCTATTGCATTTCTATAGACTAGCAAGGGATGATCAGAAATAGAAATAAAAATCTCAAATAGTATCAGAAAATAAAATGTTTAGGGATACATTTGTAAAAGATAAGAAAGATCTGTATACTGAAAACCGTAACATTGTGCTAAGAGAAATTAACACCTATGTAAATGAAGAGATATATTCATAAATAACCTACTCCATTTACCAGTTCTTTCAAATTGATCTATAAATGTAATGCAATCTCAGTCAAAACCTATGCAGCCAGCAAGCTAATCCTATAATTACATACAAATGCAAAGGATATAATATAGCCAAAACCACTCTGAAAAAAAGAACAAAGTCGGAGAACTAATAAAATCTGATTTCAAGTTTTGTTGTAAAGCTACAGTAATCAAGGCTCTGTTCTGGTCTGCTGCTGCTGCTGCTGCTGCTAAGTCGCTTCAGTCGTGTCCAACTCTGTGCGATCCCATAGATGGCAGCCCACCAGGCTCCCCCGTCCCTGGGATTCTCCAGGCAAGAACACTGGAGTGGGTCTCTGTTTCCTTCTCCAATGCATGAAAGTGAAAAGTGAAAGTGAAGTAGCTTAGTCGTGTCCAACTCCTAGCGACATGGACTACAGCCTACCAGGCTCCTCCACCCATGGCTAAAGACTGACAAATAGATCAATGGACCAGAACAGGGAACATGGAAGTATACCCACATATATACGGACAACTGATTTTTGACAAGATGCAATGGCGATTTAGTGTAAAATCATAGGTTTAAAATCTTTCACCATTCTTAACTTCCACTACATTGTTTCAATCTCCCTCTCTTCCTGTGGTAAGAATGTCACTTTAAAATGCTCTCTATATCATTCTGCCTCTGCTGACTCCTTCCTGAAGATGGTTGAATCGCCATGCCTTTTTGTAAACAGTAGAGAAATTGCTTTTCAATAAGGTCATGACATTTTCCTTGGGGTTTCACAAGAAGAACCAAGGAACTGGATTCTCCTCACCACTGACCATATCGAGAATGAACCCTCTACGTTTCCCCTGCTTTTCTTCCACAAAACTGCTGGACTCTGTCTAGGAAAGACTGGGGTCTTAGGAACATGTTGCCTTTGCTGCCCCTGATGTGAAAAGAGCTAGCCTTCCACCCTGCTCTGGTCTCCATCTTTGACATCTTCTACCTTCATGTCACCAGTGGGTGAGGTGGTGTGAGCAGTGAGAATCAGCATTTCTTCCAGAGCAGTTTCTTCCATTAGGCACCTATGAAACATCTCTTCAAGGCCCTGTATCACAGCTAACTGAGTGGTTAAGGAGTTAAGCAAAAGAGATTTTGAAAGAGAAACTGACATTTAAAACAAAAGCCATGCTAAAAATGATGAATAGGTTAGGCTTTTATTTTAAGCACATGTTTCCTTACTCCTCTCTCTCTAGGCTAGGAAGAAACTAGCAAGGTCATAGAGGTGGTACAATATCATACATATCAAATATTTTAGAATGTTTTAATGTGAGGGCTTCCCCTGGTGGCTTAGGCAATAAAGAACCTGCCTACAATCCAGGAGGCATGGGCTTGGTTCCTGGGTTGGGAAGATCCCCTGAGAAGGAAACTGCACCCCACTCCGGTATTCTTGCCTGGGAAATCCCATGGACAGAGGAGCCTGATGGGCTGCAGTCCGTGGGGTTGCAGAGTCAGACACTCACTGCAGAGTGTGTGTGCAGAGTGACTAACACACACTATATCAATAATAGTCAATAATAACTTATGGTAGAATGCTCTTTATTTTAACGGATGGTTTAAGGCATCCAACAGTTAATGTGTCTCACAATGTCTCCTAAAAATAAAAGCAGTTCTTCATGTCTCATCTTTCTTGGCACAAGCCACGCATATGATATACTTTGTTGAAAGTTGAGGTCTTACTTTTTGAGTTATAATTTGGGGAAATGAAAAAGAACATGAGCTTAAAGTAAGGTAGATGCATGTCTGTATCTTGGTACTGAGAGTAATTAGCTGAGTGACACTGGGGAATTATTGAACTTCCCTGAGCCTCATTTTTAGGTATCATGTAAATAGGTATCATGTAAATCAGGGGTTGGCAAACATTTTCTGTGAAGGGCCAGATAATAAATACTTTAGGCTCTGCAGGAAAAATTATCTCTGTTGTAAATACTCAATTTTGCAATTATAGTAGGAGAATAGTCACAGGTAAAAAACAAATGGGAGTGGCTGTGTTCCAATACAACTTCATTTACAAAAACAAACCATTGGTTTAAGTTGGCCTATGGATTATACTCTGTTGACCCCTGATATGGACAATGACACCTTCGTCCCAGGGTTGTAGGAAAAATGGGACATGAGAGAATGGTCATGTCCCAGGTCTTGGGTGAGTCTCTTGTATGGTCTGCAAAGTGAGGGTCCTAGCTTTTGAGCAGGAAAGAATTCAAGAGTGAGTTACTGAAAAGTGAAAGCAAAGTTATTTAACAAGTTTATTTAGAGAGAGATACACTCCACTGACAGAGTGGAGGCTGTCTCAGAAGGTGAGAGGCTCAGAGTGTGAGACTGGTTAGTTTTTAAGGGCAGGATGATTTTATAAGCTAATGAGTGGGAAGAATATTCTACCTTGGAGGAGGGATGGTAGTTTCTAGGAATTGGGCTACTGTCCATTTTTTGGTCTTATATGAGTAGGTCTTGCAATGTCATGGCTGCTGTAGTTGTGTCATTAAACATATGATAATGGACTATAATGATGGTATAATAAGGCTCAAGGTCTATTGGAAGTTGAATCTTCTGCCAACTTGGGCCTATAGGTTCTAACCAGTTTTGTCATATGCTTTTCTTAATGGTTCAGTCAGTTCAGTTCAGTTCAGTCGCTCAGTCATGTCCAACTCTTTGCGACCCCATGAATCACAGCACGCCAGGCCTCCCTGTCCATCACCAACTCCTGGAGTTCACTCAGACTCACGTCCATCGAGTCAGTGATGCCATCCAGCCATCTCATCGGCTGTCACCCCCTTCTCCTCCTGCCCCTAATCCCTCCAGCATCAGAGTCTTTTCCAATGAGTCAACTCTTCACATGAGGTGGCCAAAGTACTGGAGTTTCAACTTTAGCATCATTCCTTCCAAAGAAATCCCAGGGCTGATCTCCTTCAGAATGGACTGCTTGGATCTCCT
>NW_011494790.1:6387263-6405698 GCF_000754665.1 Bison bison bison
GATCCTTAGTCTTTCCCATTCTGTTGTTTTCCTCTATTTCTTTGCATTAATCTCTGAGGAAGGCTTTCTTATCTCTTCTTGCTATTCTTTGGAACTCTGCATTCAGATGCTTGTATCTTTCCTTTTCTCCTTTGCTTTTCACTTCTCTTGTTTTCATAGCTTTTTGTAAGGCCTCTCCAGATAGCCATTTTGCCTTTTTGCATTTCTTTTCCATGTAAATGGTCTTGATCCCTGTCTCCTGTACAATGTCACAAACCTCATTCCATAGTTCATCAGGCACTCTATCTATCAGATCTAGGCCCTTAAATCTATTTCTCACTTCCACTGTATAATCATAAGGGATTTGATTTAGGTCATACCTGAATGGTCTAGTGGTTTTCCCTACTTTCTTCAATTTAAGTCTGAATTTGCAATAAGGAGTTCATGATCTGAACCACAGTCAGCTCCTGGTCTTGTTTTTGTTGACTGTATAGAACTTCTCCATCTTTGGCTGCAAAGAATATAATCAACCTGATTTTGGTGTTGACCATCTGAAGATGTCCATGTGTTGTTGGAAGTGGGTGTTTGTTATGACCAGTGCATTTTCTTGGCAAAACTCTATTAGTCTTTGCCCTGCTTCATTCCGTATTTTAAGGCCAAATTTGCCTGTTACTCCAGGTGTTTCTTGACTTCCTACTTTTGCATTCCAGTCCCCTATAATGAAAAGGACATCTGTTTTGAGTGTTAGTTCTAAAAGGTCTTGTAGGTCTTCATAGAACCATTCAACTTCAGCTTCTTCAGCGTTACTGGTTGGGGCATAGACTTGGATTACTGTGATATTGAATGGTTTGCCTTGGAAACGAACAGAGATCATTCTGTCGTTTTTGAGACTGCATCCAAGTACTGCATTTCGGACTCTTCTGTTGATCATGATGGCTACTCCATTTCTTCTGAGGGATTCCTGCCCACAGTAGTAGCTATAATGGTCATCTGAGTTAAATTCACCCATTCCGTATTTTAGTTTGCTGATTCCTAAAACGTTGACATTCACTCTTGCCATCTCCTGTTTGACCACTTCCAATTTGCCTTGATTCATGGACCTGACATCCCAGGTTCCTATGCAGTATTGCTCTTTAGGTTCTATTTTTTTAGCGGTTGTGCCAATCCCTTCCTTCCAGTGTCACTAGTGTTGTCATAGGGACTGCACACTGCATGTCAACTGATGAGAACACTGCCTGGCCTCACGTCCGCTCTGTGACATGACAATTTCCCTTATCCGGTGCCTCTGGGATCCCCTTTGCCACCACTTGTAACCCAGGTTAGAACGTGCTTAGATAAGGGGGTGTGTTTGTCAGTAGGGCATGAGACGGTTTTGGAGAATTTCTGTTTGCATTCTTTTTTATTACTTGTGAAAGTACTTTTAAAGCTCTGAGTACAGTATGAATGCCAATTGTTATGTATTATTATTATTTTTTTCTGTCCTGGTGTCAGGGTAAGGAGAGAGAAAGCATTTCCAAAAGGAAGTGACCCCTTGGACCAAGGCAGCCTCTTATTAAATCTTCCTGTAGAAGCTTTGGGAACCTGCAGAGCTGATTGGGCAATGCCTTTTCCCCTTTCTGGATAAGTTTTCTAAATTTGCAATAAAGAAGATGGGGGTACATGTAAATTTTAGTTTGAGGAAAATGTAACATGGTTGACTATTTCTGTTTAGGCCTCATCTCCACATGGCAAGATGGAGATTTATAGAAAAGTATCTGTTATTGAATTGATATCAGGAAATAGAAGCTACCCTCTCATTGGTTTAGAGACAACCTTAAAAATTACAGTTGTTGGGAGTCTTTTTTAATTTTTTAGAAAATAATATATTTCTATTCTAGAAAGTTTAGAAGATATAGGAAAGTGAATAGGCCAGAAAAATTTTTTTAAAAAGCAAAAGAAACCTGTGGCGGATTCAAAAAACGAATACAATTATGTAAAGTTTAAAAATAAAATAAATTTAAAAAAAAAAGGCAAAAGAAAAATTGACCTTTGAACACCCCTTCTAATCTTGACTTTGAGTCTTTTTTTTTTCTTTTCATCTTTTACATCTTATTTGTTTACAGTATTATAATCATACCCCGTATTCACAGAGTTACATTCATAAGCTGCTCTTTTCACAGTACAAGCATGAGGCAAACACATCCCCATGTCTTTAAAAACCATTAATGATATAATTTTTAATGGTTTGAGAGGATTCCAAACATTGAGATAGCACATTTGGTTGGCAGCTGACCATTCAAGTACACCTTTAGGAATTTTCACTCCCTTTATACCTTTGTAAGAAATGGAAAAAGAAAATAAGAGAGAGATTACGATTCAAATCTGTTGGTTTGTTTCTTTTTTAAAGTGGTGAGAGGTTTGGTGTCGAAGGCTCCATAAGACAAGGTTGTCCTTTCTAGCTGGGTGAGAGCTGAAGTGAAGCAACTGAGCGTGAGTCTGATATGGCAACAGGCTCTCAGAATTCCCCACATTAGCAGCCAACCTGTTTTGGGCTGGGACCTTGCCTCAGCCACGAGGCTTCATGGTGACAATTCAGGAGCTGACAGCATCTGCTCATACTGCAGAGTCACCACAGGCATGCCCCATCTTGATTAACTGGGTTGTTTCATTTTAGACATTCTCCTGTCACAGAACATTCCATGCTTGTACAAGTGATAATGAGTTACCCCAGGGATAACCTCCTCAGAACCAATAACTCTGTGTAACTCTTTAAGTACTGAATACATCAGCCCTTCTCTAAAGTTAGAAAGCAAGGCATTAATAGCATCTATTAATAATATAATATTTGTGGCAGAGTGGGTCTGAAACATTATGTTAGCAATTAACCCCTTTATTGTGACATCAATGAATGAGATTAGAATTGGATTTAAGGATTTGTTAAATGGCAAAGTCCAGTGACCTTAATTACTCTAATCTTATCTGACCTAAATGAATGAAATGCATTTCTAGTATGTAAAATGGTAGGCATTGTTACCTTATAATGTGCAAGCTGCTCATCTGATCTGTAATGCTAAAAATAAAAATGGAATGAGAGATAATGAAACAGACTAATTTATGGATACATCTCCAAAAACAATTAAAGGTATCTTGAGCCTGAACCACATAACATCTCCCAACAATCCTTTCCTAACTTTTAAATAAAAATTGCTTTCTTTCCCCGATTATAAAAGTTTTGCCTGCCCACTGTGAACAACAGATGATAAATTTACAAAGAAAAAGTACAAACCACCCATGATCTGACCACAGAGATATAACCAATGTTATATCACTGTGCTCTTGTTGTTTGCCACAGAGATGCTTTAATTTACAAACTGACTATACATCTATATCTATATATTTATATCCATATATGCACACGTGCTTAGTTGCAACCGACTCTTGGTGGCTCCATGGACTGTAGCCCACCAGGCTCCTCTCCCATAGAGCCACCAGAAGCCCAATATATACATATATTAATATAAGGGCATACATATGATATTGCTATAATGTTATTTTCACTTATATTCTTCCAGAGATTTTCTTCTATGCATATATACATAGAAATATATATATATATATTTTTTCTTACATATAGGAATAGGATCATGCTATGCATATTATTTAACACAATTCTCTTTTTTCATGATAATATGTCCTAGGCTGGTTGTCCCTCTTCCTCCCCGAGACTACAGGAACTTAATTGCTTTTCCTCTTTAGAGCAACCGTTACCTCCTTAGTTTCTCAAGGCGTCTCCCCAAGATGTACTACAGAATGCAGCCTCTTCAGATTCTGCTTTCCTCACTATTCTTGAAGCCTTCCACACAGATCTTTGTTAAAGATTTTACTGCTAATTGAAAAGGAAAACAGATGACACAAAAATAGCCATGATGGTAGGTTCTGTAAGATTTGACTCACTTCGACCTTCCTGGTTCCCTGGTTGGAAGCACCTGGGTGGCCTGAAATGCTATTGCTTGCCATCTTGAGCTCTGGTAGAAAATTTCATCAAACTTTCCCTCACTTCAGCCTTTTTCTACCTTCAGCCTCTAAAATTCAGTGATTCTCAAGCTAACTGGAGTGAAGATGAAGTTGCTTTTTTATTTTAAGTATTCTTTGTGGTAAAATGCACACAGAGTTCACTGTTTTGCCATTTGTAAGTGTACAGTTCAGGGGCATTGAGTACATTCACATAGTATTTGAGATCGCATAGTATTTGTCTTTGGTGTCTGGCTTATTTCAGTTACAATGTCTTCAAAGTTTGTTCATGTTATAGAATACGTCAGAAGTGCCTTCTTTTCTAGGGCTGAATAATATTCTATTACATGTATATACCGTGCTGTGCTCAGTCGCACAGTTGTGTCTGACTCTTTGTGACCCGATGGACAGAGGAGGCGCCTCTGTCCATGGTGATTCTCCAGGCAAGAATACTGGAGTGGGTTGCCATGCCCTCCTCCACGGCATCTTTCCAACCCAAGAATCAGATACAGGTCTCCTGCCTTGTGGGCAAATTCTTTACCATCTGAGCCACCAGGGAAGCGCAAGAATACTGGAGTGGGTAGCCTATCCTTTCTCCAGGGGATCTTCCCGATCCAGGAGTCAAACCAAGGTCTCCTGCATTGCAGGTGGATTCCTTCCCAGCTGAGGCACCAGGGAAGCCCATAGTATATGTGTATGTCACGTTTAAAACGTCTCTTCGTCCTGCCAGCACTTGAGCCGCTCTCACCTTTTGTCTGTTGTGAATAAGACTGCTGTGAACATGGTGTACACATACCTGTTTGGATCCCTGCTTTCAAATCTTTTGAGTATATATCAGAAGTGAGATGGCTAGATCATGTGGTAATTCTATTTTTAATCTTCTGCAGAGCTGCCATACTATATGCTACAGAGGTTGCACCATTTTACATTTCCATTAGTGATGGACTAGAGTTTCATTTTCTCCCCAAGGTCTGTTGTTTTCTGGAGCTTGTTGTTGTCGTTGTTTTTGAAAATAATCTTTATAATGAGGATAAAGTGGTATCTTATTGTGGTTTTGATTTACATTTCCCTAATGGTTAGTGATTTTGAGTCTTTTCATGCATTTATTGACCATTTGTAAATCTTATTTGGTGAAATTCTTTTCAAGTTGTTTGTTCATTTCTTGATTGAATTGTTTGTTTTGTTGTTGTTCTTTTTCATTTATTTTGGTTGTTTAACTTTTCTTCCATTATCGATTGATGGTTTTCTAAAAATAGAGTAAAATTCCTACCAGTGAATTGCTGGATATAAAGATGAAAGATGTTAAGATGAAGTCCTAGTACACGTGTTTCTAGCCATAATGGCAAAGGGACTGATTTGCTCCTCTACTTTAAACGACTAGGAAACCGGAATACTACATGAAACAATGGTTTTTCACATACTGAGCAAAAGTTCCATTAGGAGTATGATCCCTTCACAGAAAAGAAACAGGATGAATCCTACCTCACCTGAGCTTCCTGCTTAGAGGCAGCCCACGAGCATACTCGAGAGGACCAAACTGACCCCTGGCAACACGAGTGCATGCCAGAAAAAAGTCCACAGCTATGTAAGATAACAAAGCAAAATTCAGTACTCACTTCTGAAGATCAACACAATCCCCAATCCAATAAAACCTTTACCCAATACGTAAAAAAGCAGGAAGCATGATCCTTAAGAAGGAAAAAAAAATCAACCATTAGTAGATAAATCATATAAAATAAAACAGAAAAAAAGATGTAAGAATATAAGACCCATTTTTAAATTTTTTAAAAAATGTAATGGACATAAATTAATCTGAGAAATTGCTGTAAAAATTTATAAATGCTACTTTCATGTTCTATATTTATTGTTCCATGACATGGCCAGTAACAATCCATAGACCATCAGTTGGTCTGTGGACCACACTTAATGTAGCCCTGATTAGACTAATATTTTTTTAACCTCAAACAGATTGACTTAAATATGATTACAGAAAAAAAGTGCAAAACCAAAAAAAAAAAAAAAAAAAAAAAAAAGGCCTTTGAATGTATGTCCATGCAATAGGAGAGCCTGTGTCCAAAATGAGCTACGTGTCTCTAGGGATTCCATTCTCAGCTACTCCCACCTCGGGGGTTTCCCAGCATTGTGCCTGACCCCAAGGGAACACCTGAGGCGAAGACCCAAGTCCTCAGAGTTGAAGTGTATCCGGAAAATTTGTGAGTCTTAATTAGCACAGTCATTTTAGATAAGCAGAGACACAAGATTTTAAGTAAAACCCTTTTGAGCCTAATTATTTCCTCTGTTACCATGAATTTCAGAGGAAACTGTACTAAATCATTCTGGAAATAGGTCCTCGGTTCACAAGATGCTGAGAACTAATTACTTAATGCATTGGATTGTGTGCATGTTGTAACTGCAAACTGTGGAGACAGGATAAGAAGAGCCTCCAGGAGCTCTTTACCAGCTACCTCTCAGAGGCAAATGTCCATGAACACTTTGTTCCAAAGGAGAATGGAACATTGTCTTCTGGAAATCTGCTAATTGAGTTGCTAATTAACAGCAGGTTTCATTTATAGTCCTGAAGATTGTTGCTCAACCTATCCAGGTTCTAATCTGTTCTGTGTGATGAAGCTGGGAGGAGAAAGAGGGAAAAAGACAAAATAAGTATGTGCATACACTGTTGTTTGCTGTTGTTGCTCAGTCGCTAAGTTGTGTCCAGCTCTTTGCGACCCCACGGACTGCAGCACACCAAGCTCTTCTGTCCTTCACTATCTCCGGGAGTTTGCTCAAATTTTCATGTCCCTTGGATCAGTGATGCACTCTAACCATTTTTCCTTTGTCATCCCCTCCTCCTTTTGCCTTCAATCTTTTCCAGCATCAGGGTCTTTTCCAATGAGTCAGCTCTTCACATCAGGTGGCCAAAGTATTGGAGTTTCAGCATCAATCCTTCCAATGAATATTCAGGACTGATTTTCTTTAAGATTAACTGGTTTGATCTCCTTGCTGTCCAAGGGGCTCTTAGGAGTCTTCTCCAACACAACGGCATGACAGTTTGAAAGCATCAGTTCTTCAGCACTCGGTATACATTGTATACATGTGTACACTGGGGATATGCAAATATCAGAGATGGCATTCTATTTCTTACTTTCATTTGGAACTCATGACAGCCATTTCTCAATCTCTTTTTCTATTCGTTTTCTCATCTATGAAAAGAGTATAATGGTGGCCCGACGGTCTCTGCACAGCGATGTAAAAAAAAAAAAAAAGAGTATAATGGTAAAATATCTTCCTCAAAAGGTTGAAATTATTTGCTGTATATAAACATATTGGCACATGCTATGTGCCCAGTATATATTAAGTGTTTACACCTGAATCTATAATTCTATAATGTTTGCTTCTTTTTTCATTCATTCAAATCCACCCAAGAAATGTGTGGCATCTGAGGGCTTAATCTAGAAATCATACTTTTTAAGTTAAAAGCTCTGATGTAATTTTACAGAATGTAGCACTGTTAATTTCAAGTTAGACATTTTTGTTGTTTTCTGTGGCAAAACCACATCACCCCAGGGGCAAGAGCTGAGTCCTTAGGTGTTGGCAGTAGAATCATTATGCAATGGCAGGTTGCCTGGCATCAACTTCATCATCCACAAAGCTTCAGCATCCCCTGTAGTTTCCCCACAGAATCATAAATACCTATTTCTTATGACTATATCCTTTTGGTCTATTGGTAGAAAAAAAAATTATGTGGGAGAGCACTGAGGGACACCTGCCTTGGCTAAGCGTTGCCACTCACACCCAGAGGACTCAGAAGAATGACAAAAGTAACGTGTTAACTAGGCTCAGTCAAAAGGAAAAGGTGAATAGTCATTTTTCAGTTTCAACTCTGCATCCCTTTATTCTTCTGTGCAAAATACAATCTCATAGTGATTGCAAAAAGGTCTTGGGGAACACTCTACCAAGACACGTGAAGAGGTGCCCCTGATGTGGGCATTCGGAAAATCTTGATGAGCACCTTGCCTGGCTACGGATAACTGTAACCACAGCCCCCTTCCTACCTCCAGTGAGGGACCAGTGCTCTGTGGGTTGCTGAGTTGATAGTCTCAGCGTTGCTCCCTATATGAATGTGGAAACTGTTCCTAAGGTGACCAGTAGCCACTAGGGATGAATGTTCTAATTACTTTAAGTGACAGTAAATAAAATTATTTTGAAATGTATCAGAGGTCTTGTCTATAGAGAAAGAACTCTTTTAGTTATGCTTGGCTAAATTGATCTTCTGAAATAAGAATATATTATTTCTAAGAGATTGTATATTGATATTGAGCTATTTTCATTTAAAAATAATTATTTGGGGGTAGAGGTGAGCTCTCATACTAAACTACAAGTAGCAAAAATTAGATAATAAGAAATGTAGTTTTTGTTCTTCTGATTTCCGGTTTTCTTCCTGACATTCTGTAAATTTCTGATATGGTCCCTTTTTATTGCTGTTTTTCTGTGTCCTTTGTTGATATCCTCAGCCAGTATCTTGGTTTCAAATACTGTCATTATTTTGTGGAAAAAACAACTGAATCCCTCTTTACAGTTATGGGGCATCTTCCTACATGAGTTAATATCTATCATCCAAGCCATCTTGGTTTGGTGTTCTCCCACTTGTATCTGGAAGTGGGTTGACTCTTTTTCCTCTAAACAATAATGGGAGAGTGGATCATTCTAAAGCCAAGTCATAATCATGTCACTCCCATATTCAGAAATCTTAGTAGTTCCTCACTCCCTACAAAAAAGAAAAAGAAAACTTCCAAATTTATAACCTATCATTTAAATGTTTTCTAAAAATTTCCTCAGCTTACCTTTCCAAGGTATCTCTTATATGCTTCATTTACATGGTCCTTCCAATGATTAACAAATGGTAAGAGCTGCAGTGGGGAGATGGAAGAGGGGAGGGTGCCACCCAGCTCAGCAGCTGTCTGGGCCCTGGACCAAAGCCTGCTTCCCCTTCCCTGTTCCCACACTGCCTCTTCCAGGGGCTAAATGTGGAACTTGCTGGTGTCAACCCAATTTTCACCTGGAAATTTGGTTTAGGTGGCACAGATCATCTTTGGAAAATTCTTTTGTGTGCCAGTGCAGATTAAAAAACAAGCTGAACTCCTGAAGCCTGAGGGCTGCCTTTGAGAGCACTGCTTCTGGCCCTCCAAGCTCTAGGGTTAGCACTGCAGCATGACAACCCCTGTGAATTGTGTGCCCTCAGCATGCGAGGTTCTCCTCCAGAAGCAGGAAGCACACTCAGAGAATGCTGAAGCTACAACACTCACTTCCAGAACACAGACAGTCTAAGAGGAGCAAGGCAGACAGGCAGCCAATGTGAAGGGACGTGCCCAGTAAGCAGCGGGCCCCTGCCACTGCCTCAGCAACTGTTCCTTCTGCGCTCAAAGCAGAGTTCAGGGAGCCTGTCCCCGTCTATGACTGAAGGCTCAGGCATTCAACCAGCGTGGTCCAGTAACCCTAAAGGGAGGAATTCTATCACAAAAGAGTCAACACCCAGGAGGTGGTGGCCTTTCCTTACAGCGGTGGCTTCATCTGGGCATCCCTAACTGGTTTTCAAATTCTCCAGGCAGAGAGAACACAGGGGCTGGCCAGTCAATCCCGGTCTCTCCTGCTTTATGACTCCAAGAGTGGGAACCATACCCAGCAAGCACTCCTCAGGCCAGGTGAGAGCTGGACCCGAAGAATGGGGCTGAAAATTGTGCCAAGGGAACAAGGTATTGCCCCACACTGCTTTGGTCAGAGAGCTCCTGGTCAGAATTCTGCTGACTGGATAAATTCCCAGGATTCCCAGCACACAACACCCTGACAATTCCATCACCTCATGGGACCCACAGGTCTTCCAGACTTTTAGATTATTAACCAAAGCCAACACCTGCTCTGAAGACTGACCGAATGATGTGTATGTTCTCAAGCTGCAGAGACTGTGCTGAGGGGTCAAATGGAAACTGCTGCCCTTTCACACCCACGGCATCCCTAACAGCACATCAAAGAGAAGCAAACCTGTCTGAACACATTTGACCTGAAACCTCTCCCGGAAAGCCAACCAGGGCTGGAATTCCTCCCTGGATACCAAACGGCAGCCACCTCCATGTCTTCTGGCACCAGCACCCATACCTGCTGCTCCCATGTGTCCCCTGGCATAAGCCTGGGGTGGAAAACAAACAGATTCCTCCTACAGGCAGCCCTGCCAACTTACTCTACTCTTCCTCCACGGTACTGTGCCAAACCTGATGCCCCCAAAGGGAGCAACTACCCGTCTCTCAGGGGCAATGGCTCTGGCAGATCCCAGGATCCTCTTGCCTTTCCCTCTCCACTGGTGTCCAGTTGAGATTCCCACACCCTGGGAGAGACCCTAGACAGACTACATCATGAGGAGCTCGAGCAGCAGCAGAACTTCTTGTGTGTGCATCGTGTGTTTTCAGTGGCTTAGTCACGTCTGACTCTTTGCAACCCCACGGACTGTAGCCTGGCAGGCTCCTCTGTCCATGGGATTTTCCCAGGCAAGAATACCATTTCCTCCTCCAGGGGGTCTTCCCAACTCAGGGATCAAACCTGTATCTCTAGCATCTCCTTACAAACTCTGAAATCTAGTGTATGATTTCCCCTGATGAAAATACATTCACAGCATCCTGAAGAATGCAAAATGCTGCAGTGTAAGCTGACCCTCCAGGGAAACCAGAAGGACTGATAGAGGCCAGAATGGCTCAGTAACAAAACCGGAGTAAGGGACTGGGTCCCAGAAAGATGCAGAGGCTCCACTTGTCCTTTTTGGATGTGAAGATGTGCCCTTTTCTTCAGATGAAGTGATTCCTTCTTCCATGAGCTCCAAGTCTGGGTGCCTAGCATCCAATCACCCAGATTATGTGACTCCTGAGCAGGTAGTTTGCCTGAAGTTACAGCAAGAGTGTTTAATCAACAGAAGAAGAAGAATCAGGGACAAGTGGCTATACCCAGTGTTCCTTCCAGGATACTGGGTGACCCACATGGACCTTGGAATTTGCCTTAGGGCCTCTCGCTCGATACTAGATGACCCCTAGTGCTGGGTGCCTGGGCAAACAACCATATTCTGATAGTATGACTACACCACATTCTCTGCTCTTAGGAGTATGGCCCTCAGCTCCAACACGCCAGGGATCAGATATGCCTTCCTGGGTTTGCAAGCATGATAGTCTCTGAAATGAAAGGCAAATGTCCCCAACCCTGCATCCAGACCAGGTCTTACTGAAATCAGCTGGCCAGACAGTATGCCAGGGGGTCTTCTGTGGTTTCGACTGAGGGGATTGCTTCCAAAATCCCCTAAGATTTTCTGCCAAGACGTTTCAACAGCAATTTGCAGAGGAATTTCAAAGTGGTCTTCCTGGGATAAGCATGACGGTCCTAAGGTCCAGCATGGAGGTGATTACCATGATCCCAGGCTTTCATTTTTCCTCTGAGTCTTACCTACATGACTTTCCAAAAACGATTCCCTACCAATGAGCTCTGGTTGAGTTTGAGTTTACTATGACCCTTAAAGTCATGGAAGGAAATATTAGTTTAAATGTCAACATGATATCCAACTCTCAGGTGCTACATGAGAAGATGAGAGGCTCAGTGGGCCGATGATGAACTGCACTCAGGCAGCTCCAGGATGTTTCCTACTGAGCAGAAGATGGTTCCTCTGCCATATGGAGAGCACCCTCAGCAGGAGTATGGTGTGGGCTTTAGGCCATGTTCTCCGTGTCTCAAAGTCCAGAATGCCATAGTGCTTTGTGGACCCTCAGAGAACCAATCAGACCCAGCAGAAGGACTAATGGTCAGCTAAGTCATAGTCACCACATCTCACCCCTCCTAGACATCCCCTTAGCTTCAACACAGCTCCTTCCAGTTTGAGACGGCCTGGGGCAAAAGCCTTTGAATAAATCTGTGGCAAGCAGCCATGTGCATTCTCCTAGTCTGAACCCTCTGAAACCTCCCATCATGTACCATCCAGTCATCAATTCTGGGCTTGCCCTCAGGAAACCTCTAGATTTCATTGCACATGGCAGGCCCAGATACTGCTGCTTCAATGACAGCCTTCTTAGGGCTTGCTGCCTCTCTGTGCATGATCTGCTTCTGTGAGTATCCAGATGTCTTCTCTCTAGTTCGACTTGCCTCCAGAGCCATCTGTCCTCAGGCTTCCTCTCCATTGTGATGTCTTACATGTTTGAGTTTGCAGTGTCCTGTTCTACCAGATTATTCCATTGTGGAATCAAGAAATCAGTTGGCTTGGATGATAGGTCCCCTCCAGCTCCTTTACTCAACTTCTTATCAATGAGTAACATGCCAGGAATGGGCATTAATACTTACAAATCCTTGAACTTCCTGTTCCAATGCCAACCTTCAACCCCATGGGAAGGCCCTGCCACTCCTCACTCCAGCCAGATGCCCTGCCTGGGTACCCTAGAAAACCCACATTTATTATTGGCATCAAACAAATCTGCCTCATGGTACTTCAGTGGGGCTTGATTTCACGTCACACATTATGATGGGTCTTGGACCCCAGGAGCCTCAGATGGTATCTCAAGGACAGATGTGTCTTTTGCAGGAGTTTCCTCCAGGATAAGTCTCTTCCACAGCAGATATCATTTTCTTACGGTGGCCCCAGTGGAGGTAGAGTAACTTCCTGGGGACATGGTGTCACCTCTCCTCAAAATTCAGCACTTTACAAGCATGGAGGCCCAAGGGGTCCTGAGGCCTTCACTGTGCTGGGGACTAGCATGCCTTTAGTCTTTTCAGACCCAGATCTGCAGGAGGTCAGATCTGAGTTGGATCTGTCCTATGTTCTAACATTTTACACTTTATTTATTTATTCTAACATTTGACACTTTATTTCTACTTCCTTTCAAGAATGAATTTTCAGAAGACTTCATTTAAAATTATTTTTCTATTTGACTTGCTTAGATGTCATGATGAAAACACTCTGGAAGCCATAGACCAATGGGGGCAATAAACATGTGCTTTTAAGCAATGTTGTACCCAAGATTCTTAGCTTCTAAATGCAATGACATTGAAGAACCTGCCCATCACCCCTGCCACCCTGGCCTTGCTGCCACAGGCACCAAATACCACCCTAGTTTGTCCACCAGGCATTATGTCACTCTCCTGAAGTTAATGCTCTGTCTGTTCAGTGGTGTGCTCACTTTAAATACTTCCAACTTATTAAAATGTAGACTTGCCAAATAGGAAAGCTGGAAGAGTGATTGTCTGCTAAAGAAGAGGTTCCTTTACCATGTCAACACTTAAAACAAGAAGCTGCTTTTAATACATTTTAATGTTTGAAAGCATTATTTCTTAGGGACTCTGGATTCGCTGGAAATGCAGTATACCTGTATGCTCTTCATTTTCTAGCACAGACTTTGACACTTTCAGAAGCCAGCCAGAAGTAGGACAAACAGCTAATGGTCTGTGTCATGGGCTTTGTGGCTTGTGAATCCAGAATAAGAGGCCAAAGAAGAAAACAACTGTTCTAGCACTGATTAGTTGTGAATCAGTTTCAAACCTCAGAAAGGTCATTTTATTTTACTCACAGGGAAATCATACTAAACAACCTAATCCATGTCAAAACATTTGGATTTCTGCAAAGAAAGAAAATAAGATTGGGATTGGTGGTACAGTGTCTTATATGAAGAAAATCAGATCATCAGAGCATATTGGAGATTTAATGGCCCTTAGCATTCCCTTAATCAGGCTAAATTATTTATATTGTAGATGCAGAAAGCAGAATGGGCATCTTAGTTTTGTCTTCCAAGCATTTCTCTTTTCTCTTTCCAAGCTAACTTTAAAAGATGAATCCACATCCATTGAAGAGTTCCAAAGAAGGATTGAAATTGTTGGCTTCAGAGATGGAGGCCTTCAGAAGTGACTACTCTGAAGTTTCTTAGCTTAGGTCATACTCGGTACATGCAATTTTTCATGTTTAGTGGGTACCAAGAAAAGGCAGCTTATCATATGAATTGAAAGAATGTCCCACATTTATTATTGGCATCAAACAAAGCAGGTTTTGGATTTTGTTTTGTTTTTTTCTGGCCCATGATTGGGTAGAACAGAGAATGAAATTACAAATTATGGAGCATATCAGGCATTCACAGGGAAACATTTAAATGTAGCTTTGAATTTAAACTAGTCTCTTTAGTGTATAAACCTCACAGTTCTTCCTTCTATCTATAGTTCAACCAAAAATATAAAAGATAAAGCATTCTTTGGGTTGAGATCTAGCTCTGTACTCTGTTTTATATTCTGACCTACAAGGATGTAGAATTTGCTGCAATGGCATGTTATAGAGACATGTTCTATCTTGAAAATAAGTAAGATATTTCTGTTAAAAATAGATATGGAGATTAGTGGTGGATAAGTCTCATTAAGTTTGGAATGTGGGTTGATTTTATATAAGGGTTCCAGGAATTCTGGGGCTTAGTGACAGATTACACAAATATTTGGGGATTAAAGAGCTCATTGAATCCAGGGGAAAAAATTCATATCCTTTAAGTATGTCCCCCAAATATATATGTTTGTGTATATATACACACACATACACATATATACTTAGGAAAGAATAATTAATAACCAAAGCTTTATGTTTTCAGAGACATATCTTTTCAACTTCTATTGCAGAAACTAGCATGGACGGAGGAGCCTGGTAGGCTGCAGTCCATGGGGTCGCTAAGAGTCAGACACAACTGCGAGACTTCACTTTCACTTTTCACTTTCACACAATGGAGAAGGAAATGGCAACCCACTCCAGTGTTCTTGCCTGGAGAATCCCAGGGACGGGTGGGCTGCCGTCTCTGGGGTCGCACAGAGTCGGACACGACTGAAGCGACTTAGTAGTAGTAGTAGTAGTAGCTCTATTCTAAACCATGCCCACTGGAAAAAGCAGACCAAATAGGACACACAATCTTTTCTCAGTGACCATATTAAGAACTGATCTATCTTGCAGGTATAAGAAGAGACAGCCTGGCTTGAGTTCAAATCCTGTCTCTCTCAGCTTCGTTGCTATGTGGCCTGTTTAAAGTATTCGCCCTCACAGAGACTCTATTTCTCAAACCTGAAGGAAGAGGGTGTAACAGTGTGAGGATAGATTTCCGATTACAAAATAAAATGTTAAAACAATGCTTGATTAAAAAATAATGCTCAAGAAAGCCTGAAACGAAGAATCTTCCTTTACATTGACTGTATGAAAGATTTTTACAATTTCTACCAAATGACAGTAGTGGTAAAGTATCAGGTAAATTATCTGCTGCAATGCGGGAAACGTAGAAGACCTGGGTTTGATTCTTGGTGAGAAAATCTCCTGGAGAAGGAAATGCCAACCCACTCTAGTCTCTTGCTTGGAAAATTCCATGGACACAGGAGCCCGGTGGGCTACAGTCCACGGGGTCCGCAGACAGCTGGACGCGACTGAACACATACATACCTCCTCCAAACCTCCAAGGGAGCACTGCTTCAGTATCCATTTATTACTTCCTTCTCAGTAGTTGTTAATCAGTCTAACAGGGTGAGGCACGGATTCTTCAAAGAGAGAGTCTTAGACTTGTGGAGAAAAGAACTGGGCTTGAGATCTGACCTATGCATTATCTCTGACTTTGGAAAAGTAATGTATTTCTCAGACTTAGAGTTTCTTATCTGTAAGATGATACTGTTAGACCAAATGCTGATATTCCCCCTAAAATTTGTATATTGAAGCTCTAACCCCTATGTGAGGTGTTCGGAGGTGGGGATTTGGGTAGATAAGTTTAGATGAGGTAGTGAGGGTAGGTTCTCCTGAATGGGATTAATGGGATTACAAGAAGAGACTAGAGCTTGTTCTTCTCTCTCTCTCCACCATGTAAGACAAGGTGACTGTACACCAGGAAAAGGGGTCTAAGCAGAAACCAAATCAGCTGATGCCTTATTCTTGGACTTTCCAGCCTCCAGAACTGTGAGATATAAATGTACACGGTTTAAGTCACCCAGTCTGTGGTATTTTGGTGTAGCAGGCCAAGGAAGGCAGATGGGGATAAAAATACCAAACCATGTTACGGAGTCCTTAGATCACAAATGAAATATATATAATGTCTCTGCAAATTTTCAATCACTAAACAAATTATGTCTATTGTGTTAGGACCTAGAGAGATGTAAAAATGAACCAGGCACAGACCTTGACCTCAAAAAGTTCAGTTTCCTAGGTGAGGTAAGACTTGCTGCTGCTGCTGCTGCTAAGTCGCTTCCATCGTGTCCGACTCTGTGAGACCCCATAGACGGCAGCCTACCAGGCTTCCCCCCATCCCTGGGATCCTCTAGGCAAGAATACTGGAGTGGGTTGCCATTTCCTTCTCCAATTAGAACATTTCCTTCTCCTGTTAGAACATTCTTCTAACAGGATCTGGGAATTCAGAGTTGATGAGATTATTTCTAGCTAAGAGTTCATAATGATATAAGACCCTCGAGATCAGTTCAGAGAAAACAGAGGTCCAATTAAAGAAGAGGTTTGTATAAAAGTACCACATATTTACATAATATTTTATAATTTTCACTCATCTTTTCCTTAGATCATAACTCATAAATTTACATCCATAGGTACATACTATAATTATTATCCAACCTTCAAAGATTCATAAGTGATCATATTTCAGTTTCCTATAAATGTAAGAAATAGACGTGGTTATTAATCATCCCTTTCCCATTTCATATTATTATTATCATCATCTTCAGACACAGGATAAATTGTGGTTAAAAACCTGTACTTTGGAGTTAGGCAGATATAAGTTCACGTACCAAGTTCAACTGGTTACTAGATTTCTGACCTTGAGGATATTGCTTAGGCTTTTGTTTCTTTATTTGTAAAATGGAAATAATCATATTGTAATGAGTCTATTGTGAGAATGATATTGTTGTGGGACTTTACACACACATACACACAGTATTTAGCACAATACATGACATAAAGTAAATAATTCACAAATAGTTGTTTACAAATAAAATAGTGAGAAATGTCTTATTTTTACCCATTGTCCCTCATGGAAGTGGTATTGAAAAATTGCTCACTGATGCTTTCTTTTCAACCCTCTCTTTATTGAAATATTCACAGACATTGAATTACAAAGCAAAAAACTTGCAATCTAAAAGTCATACAATACAGAATGTTTCTAAAATGAATGGAAGAGAAAGTATGAGTGGGAGTAACAAGAATAAGTATTTACAAGTCTTTACTGCATAAAAAGGGCTTCCAAAGACATTAATCTATTTGCTCTTTGATAATAAATCTGTAGCCTGAATATTATTTATCTTCTCCATTTTACAGATTAAAAAAATATGACTCAGATAAGTTGAGTGATTTTGGCTAAAATCATACAGCTTGTAAATAGAGAAGACTGGAACTTATATTCAGGTATTCTGATTTCCAGTCCCTGCAGGTAGTTATTGGGGCAACTGAACCCCAAGAAATCCTTACAAGACTGGAAAAACTTCCAAGTGATTAACTGGGTTGGTAGCATTATGGCCCTCCCTCCTATTTGTGGATTTTTGCTTTCTCACTGAGGATTATTAAAGTAAGTTACCTAAGCCTCTTCACAAAGCACCAGAAATTCCTGGTTACAAGACAACTAATGAAATACGTGTTTCCCTTCAAATGGATTTCAGAGGGTCTAGAATTTAAACAGCCTCATTGGAGAGGCAGATCCCTTTGTTTTTTGGGCTCACTGGATCACTTTTTTGAGCTCCTCAAGGTCAGGGACTATGTCTTACCCATATTTCCATTTCAGGGCCCAGCACAGAGCCTGGCACCCAGGAAGCACCCAGATGGGGCTTGAGCACCAGGCTGACAGGGGCTGTGATGGTTCATATCAGTTAGGACTACCAGTTCAGCTCCGTTTTTGGCTGCAGTGAATAAAATAGACATCGGTTTTCTGTGTAAAGGATCATGTCATCTGCAAACAGTGAGAGTTTTACTTCTTCTTTTCCAATTTGGATTCCTTTTATTTCTTTTTCTGCTCTGATTGCTGTGGCCAAAACTTCCAAAACTATGTTGAATAGTAATCAGAGAATTACTAGAACTAATCAATGATTATAGTAAAGTTGCAGGATATAAAATCAACACACAGAAATCCCTTGCATTCCTATACACTAATAATGAGAAAACAGAAAGAGAAATTAAGGAAACAATTCCATTCACCATTGCAACGGAAAGAATAAAATACTTAGGAATATATCTACCTAAAGAAACTAAAGACCTATATATAGAAAACTATAAAACACTGGTGAAAGAAATCAAAGAGGACACTAATAGATGGAGAAATATACCATATTCATGGATTGGAAGAATCAATATAGTGAAAATGAGTATACTACCCAAAGCAATTTATAGATTCAATGCAATCCCTATCAAGCTACCAACGGTATTCTTCACAGAGCTAGAACAAATAATTTCACAATTTG
>NW_011494790.1:6406269-6422537 GCF_000754665.1 Bison bison bison
CTAACAAACACATGAAAAGATGCTCAACATCACTCATTATCAGAGAAATGCAAATCAAAACCACTATGAGGTACCATTTCACGCCAGTCAGAATGGCTGCGATCCAAAAGTCTACAAGCAATAAATGCTGGAGAGGGTGTGGAGAGAAGGGAACTCTCTTACACTGTTGGTGGGAATGCAAACTAGTACAGCCACTATGGAGAACAGTGTGGAGATTCCTTAAAAAACTGGAAATAGAACTGCCTTATGATCCAGCAATCCCACTGCTCAGCATACACACTGAGGAAACCAGAAGGGAAAGAGACACGTGTACCCCAATGTTCATCGCAGCACTGTTTATAATAGCCAGGACATGGAAGCAACCTAGATGCCCATCAGCAGATGAATGGATAAGAAAGCTGTGGTACATATACACAATGGAGTATTACTCAGCCATTAAAAAGAATACATTTGAATCAGTTCTAATGAGATGGATAAAACTGGAACCTATTATACAGAGTGAAGTAAGCCAGAAAGAAAAACACCAATACAGTATACTAACACATATATATGGAATTTAGAAAGATGGTAACAATAACCCGGTGTACAAGACAGCAAAAGAGACACTGATGTATAGATCAGTCTTATGGACTCTGTGGGAGAGGGAGAGGGTGGGGAGATTTCGGAGAATAGCATTGAAACATGTATAATATGTATGAAACGAGTCGCAAGTCCAGGTTCGATGCACAGTACTGGATGCTTGGGGCTGGTGCACTGGGACAACCCAGAGGGAGGGTAGGGGAGGGAGGAGGGAGGTGGGTTCAGGATGGGGAACGTGGGTATACCTGTGGCGGATTCATTTCGATATTTGGCAAAACTAATACAATATTGTAAAGTTTAAAAATAAAATAAAATTAAAAAAAAATAAAATAGACATCGGCTGTCATGAGAAAACACATCACACAGTAATTTTTCAGGTTTTACTTCTGAATCTAAGGCCCTGACCTGGACGACGAGACAACAGAACCCCTCACCCTCTCTACCATCCATCGTTCCTCTTCCCTAGTCCCTTTTCAGAAAGAGCTTCCTTCACAGAAGCTGGAGCTAGAGCTTGCAGATCTTATTTGCTTCAATAGAGAAAATAAGTTTAAAGCAAGGATATTAAATCTGCCTTCAGCTTTGGAGCCTGAATACCAGTGTTGACTTAGACTTCCCCATGGATAAGTTTGGCATTGGTCAGCAAACTGGTGACGTGGTGGCATTAGCACCAATGTGGGAGGGAGCTGCACTGGGCTGAAATCCCTGCACTGTCAGATAGCAAGGGCTGAATGTACTGACCAGCTCGGGTATTGATCATGTTACACACATTATTTAGTCCTCGATGGAAAATATCTATTATTATTTTCCAGAGGATAAAGTTGGAGCAGAGAGGTGAAGTGACTTGCTCTAGGTCGCAGAGAGTAAGTAGCAGGTCTGGGATGAAACAAAGCCATTGGACTTTACAGCCTGCACTCTTAACTACATGGCCTTGGGCAAGGGAATAACCTTCCCAGTGTCTCCATTTCCCCATTGGTAAAATGAACAGAGAAACAACTACTTCCTCCGATCGTTAGGAAGAGTCATTGAGATCATACATCCAAAGCACCTAACACTTGGTAGGCACTTAATAATGTCAGTTCCCTCTGTTCCCTCAAACAACCTGAGATCGAAGAGTATCGTTTCTTGAGCAACCCTTTAGAAACATAGAGCTAAAATTAATCCGAGCCACATCAGAGCCAACAACAATAAAGCTGATTTGTTCAGACTTATTATTTTGTTTCAAAAAGAGACCTGTCTCCAATTTCCTGGGCAAACCCACAGAGCCAACCCAAACTGAAAACGCACGCAGCCATTGCAAACTCATTGTTGAAACATGACAGACACTTCAGAAACCAGGAAATTCCTTCTTGAGATGACTTGCTTCTTAGCCAAAGCAGAGATGGTTAAACAATATAGCACTGCAGCTGTGGCCTTCAGAGCGCACAGTGGGGCTTCATGCTTCTGGGGTGAATGGAAACACAGGGACATGCTTGCCAGCTGGCACTGTCACCCCAGGGACAAGATATGCGTGGCCTCGCCTTCCAAGTTGAGAGCAATTGCTGGCAGGACACCATGAGCATGTCAAGTTAAGGGAATATTTTTTTTAAAGGCCCATCACTGTTTTTCTTTCTTTAAATGGTAGCCACCAAAAAGTTATGCAAACACTTCAGCTGTGGAATATTTAATCTGACATTTGGCATGGCTCCCTTGTTGATTCAAGGAATGAAGTATGCAGTATATGCCTCGCAGTTGTTTCATTGCTCACTTAAGAAAAAAGATAAACCAGATATAACAACTTAATCTTCCTTCTCCTCAGTTTTAACTGGGTCGCTACCAGGATCCATCCTTGATTCCCAAACAATAGGAGACAATTATGAACCATTGTCCATAAGATGAATAGCTTATTTAATAAAATTGGTGGGTTTAATCCCCCCTCCTTTTTTTTCTTTTTTGCCCTGCTGGAAGTTTTAGGAGTCCCTCTAATTACGGTTTTCTCAAGGGTTTGGCAGTTCTTTTATTCGGGTCTGGTGTTTGGGGTTTCACATGCTCTCATGGAAACATTGCCAGGACTGTCCTCCTATTCTCCTTGTCATTGGATTTTTAGCAGGGGAACAAGCCTCTTGCTGCTGTCTGCTGACCATTCACGTGGGACATGTGTCCTGGCTTCACCTGTTCATCTGTCTGTGGATGTTTACTTACCCTGTTTCTCCTTCTTTAACTGATGCTTATATTCTCCTAAAAGAGGAATCCCCTCTGGGTTCTCTTTGAATACGAGTCACATGATTTCTGATCCTTAGCAGAAAGGGAACATTGCCACTCCTCAGAAATCACAGGGATCCTTAAAAGCCTAGCTGATGGGCAATTCACACTTTGTACTGTGTGGAGGGAAGGAGACAGGACTGGCCAACATTCCTAAGGGAAGGAGAACCTTTCCAAGTGTTCCTCCACTGATGAGTTAGAACAGTTGCTTAACAGAAACAAACGTATTCCTAAAGTCCCATCCTTCCTGCAGGTGGGCCAGTGGGCTGAACAGCGCTAGAAAATGTAATGAAATGCAGTCCATTTCTTCTTTCTCTTCCACTTCCGTGCTTAGTGTTATAACAAAGCTGATTTAAACACCAGGTCATTGTCACTTGACTCCAGGCGATGACATAATTCTGCTTCAGAGAAATACTGAAATCATGCTCATCCTGTTTAAAGAGATGGGTTAGGGAGCAAAGAGACTCAAAAAGGGAAACTGGAGACTGATGAATCTGGATGTTTCCTTAGTCCTGATTCGAGTTTCTGGTCTCATTCCCAATAAAAACGTATCTTTGTTTCTAATGGAAAGTCCAAAGAACGCAAACCTGAGTGTTAAACTCCATGTTGCGTTCAATGCCCTGTCTCCGTGTCATGGTTTGAGGCATTCAATTTGGTAAGAAGAGTCTTCTCAAACTTCAAAGAACTTTAGCCAGCAGATGGAATGTGCTTGAGGGTAGGGAAATGCTAAAACAATAGGCCTTTTAAACACATATAAAATAGTTATACATTCTGATTATTAATCTGTATTAAAAATCTACATAAAAATAGCTTTAATGGCAGTGTTTCAAAGAGAGTGGGATAACAGGCAATTTTAACTTTCTGTTTAGATTTCTCTCTGTCTTTCCCTCCCCTTCCTCCCTCCCTCCCTCTCTCCTTTAGTTTTTGACATGGAATATTTGTTATATAAAAGGAAAATGACAGTTAAAAATGCGTTCTTTCTCCAAGGATCTAGTAATGTCCCTTTACTGAGAGTATGCTACTGAGTCCTGAAATTAGGTCATTCTCTATGTCCTCTCTGTAATGAGATGCTTCAGGTCAGGAAACTGCTGTGGAAAGTTTCCAGCAGCCCTTTTACCAGAGGGCAAGATTCTCAAGCTCTTTGCTCACTTTTTTCAAGCTTCATCCGCATAAAAAGGAATTAATATCATATTCTTATAGTGGATTGATCATAACTAAAACTAAGCCAAGAATGTTTCATAGAAATTGCCTTCCAGAGTTTTCTCAAAACGTGTTCCATTGTGAAGATTCTTCAAGGAAGATGACAGGGCATTTCTCAGTAAATAATTGGCAAGCAATGTAGAATGTTGCAAGTTCGGTCAGGTTTCTGAAAATGGAACTTACTGTGGACATTGAGTAACGCGTTAGGGTTTAGGATGGCAGAGCAGTGACATCTTATGTGTTGACCCTCACTGACTGGGGGCAGTTTCTGGAATGTTCTACCAAGAGGGAGTGGCAGGAACAGGCTCTTCATGTCTCATACTCAGACATGATGAGAGGTATCTGCTATGAGTCTAAGCCAACAGTACTGGCGACACAATTTATTTTAAATTGTCAGACCAATTCTAGTATTTGACTAAATGAGATGCTAGTGATTTGCATAGTGATCAAAGTGTTTCCCCACAATATTTAGTTGGACGATATCTAAGCATATCCTAGGGGCTCCTGAAACTATTCCTATCTTTCTGCCTGCTTGACTACTTTTGTTCATGCTCAGGAGCTTTAGCAGACCCCTCATTTGTAATTGCACACCTGAGGCTCTTTGTGTTTCAGACTCTGAGAACAGGAAGGAGGCTTGGGAACCTCTAATGTTACCCCCTTATTTTACAGATTGAAAAGCAGATGCCTGGAGAAGTAAAGTGACTCCCTCAAGGTCACACCACTAGTTAAAAGCAAGGATGGAACTAGATCCATGTCACCTTTTTCAACAGACCATATCCACAGACTCTTGTAAGAGACGTAATGATTCAAACAGATGATGCCCTTGCAGAGGGACGCGCTGCAGAGCAGTCCCACTGCTTCTACATCGTTTTCTATTTTTTTAAGATGTTGAGCATCGAGAGCTTTCAATTCATATCAGATCTTAAAAGAAAGTAAAAGGGGTAGAAACAAGAGGTTTGAGATCAAGAATGCTATTTTTAATACTTTACATGTGCATTTCTCCCAGCCCCACACCACTCTATCATGCAAAGGAAGCTTTAAAGTAAAGTGATTATATGCAAGCACTGTTAAAGTATCTCTCATTATCTTTTGCCACTGGGTTTCAGAAGATTTCTTATTTATAGATTGAAGTGTACTCAATATATGCAGTGGAAACCTTAGAGAAACCAACTAAAACTGAATTCCTATGGGAAAAAAAACACTTTACTTCCTGCCATATTGCTGCAACAGAAATTTTATTGGCAAAGTAAGTCGCAATATTATTCCCAACAGAAGAATTCTGCATATGTGAAAAAGAACATAATTGCCTCATTAAAAATCAAAAGAGGAAAAGAAAAAAGTGAGCAAATTGGAAAGTATGTTGCCATAACCACAGTTAAGCTCCATACGTATTAAATCTAATTTATGAAAGGCCACATTTATTAAACAGATAAAGAAAGTGGGGAATTGTCCCAGGTTATTACACCCTAAAAGGCTTAGGTCCATACAGGATTCATTAAGATAAAAAGAAAAAGGAAAGATATACAATGTCTAATACCGAAAATACAAGTGCTTAGTAGAAGATAGAAGTAAAAGCAGTTTTAACATTCCTTCCCTTCTAATCATCAAAACCAACTCAAAGACTACAGAGAGTGAAATATATAGTAAACTTACACCAGCATTTAATCTTTGTAATAGTGTCAATCTGGTGCTCTAAGATTTCTAACAGAATAAAAACTGACTTTGAATCCAAGCAGAGAATGATTCAGTGAGTTACCATACAACTGAGAGAATGATGGGGGAGTTTGAACTGTGACGAGTAAGAATAGATCATTCTGGAGAATTCTCCTAAACATTCCTTAGTTTGAAAGGGCAAAGACTGAAAGAATTGGGAGGAACTACTGTAGTTGAAACCCATCTCTGTGCTGTGTTTTGAAGTCATAGATCCCTTAAAGAAAGCAAAGGATGTTTTCTCTGGGAATTCGTTGACTCAGAAGTGTATTAACAATGGTAATCTGGAGAAGTAGTGCCTAGAAGGTGGATCATTGAGGAGATGGAGCTCACTTCACTTGGAACTATTTCTACTGCCACATATTAAGTGAATGGTAATATGTGAAGGGAAGATGCTGGTGATGAAGGAAAAAAAAAAATACTCCCTTTCACCAAACAAAAAGGATATAGTAGTGGGAATTTCTTGATGTTAAATTTGATCCAGTATGACTGGTAACTAGTGTCTACTGAATAAAACAGTCTTCTTCCAACTCAGTGGAACTAGAACTTGATGAACTAGTTTCAAACATATGTAGAAAAACCTTACAATCAAACATTTTAAAATCATAATGGCTCATGACCCCAACTATTCTCAACCAAAGGCTTCTGGATAACTTAAATGACTGAACAGATTACATTAGTTTGTTCAGCCAGGCGGTCAGACTAGATTCAAAGGTAAGACAGGAAATTGAGTACAACAAGAGAAAATGCAGGACTCCATCTATATTATTTATTGTTTGTTTGTTTAAAAATGACAGAGATAGCCTGTCTCTTTAACTCAAGCAAAGGAATAAACAAAACTTCTGAAAAATTCTGTAATAAAAAAGGAAAAGAAATACTACATTCCAAGAAAGAACATCGTTTTGGAAAATACTTATTCTGGGAAATAGAAAAAAAGTAGGTAATAAATATTTTCACTTTAAAGGAATAATAGAAAAAAAAGAATAACACGAATGAAGGAAAAAAGATAAAAAATGAAATAAAGAGACTGGAAATTAAAAAGTACCAGATTTGTTATAAAAACAAATTTAAAATTTTTTCAAAATTTTAAATGGTAGTATAGGTCAAAGAGACAGAGATATAGATATACAGAAAAGAATCAGCAGTGCAGACAGACAAATCCGTAGCCTGGAAGGTGAATGGGAGGAAATTCTAAAGCATGCAGAGGGAAGATGCAGAAAGCTGGAAATAATAAAGGAGTAGGTAATAGATATAAGATGCAAAACCAGAGGTCCTGCATAGTAATAATGAGTGTGAATGAAATATTTAAAAAGTTAGAAATATGAAAGAAAAAAAACACACACCTGTAATTGAATTAAAAGAAACTGTGCAAAGTACAAAGAATTACTTTACTAGGTAAAGTTATTGAAATGTTAGCAACAATTCCTTATGACACTTTGAAATTCAAAATCCAACTCTAAAAGCATTGAGTTTTGCCAAATATCAAAATGAATCTGCCATAGGTATACATGTGTTCCCCATCCTGAACCCTCCACCCTCCTCCCTCCCCATACCATCATAAAATTAAAAAAAATAAATAAATAAAAATAAAAAATAAAAACAATATGCACTAAAAAATAAAAAAAATAAAAGCATTGAGACAGAAGTCACAGATCACCTAAAATGGGAGGAAAAGTCATGCAGGTTTTCGACTTCTATCTATACATGTGATCCAAAGGCAGCAGAAGACTGGAAGCCATTCAGATGCCTATTAACAGGAGAATATATAAATAAGTTTTATATTCACTCAACAAAATAGTACATACCTGTAAGACTAAACTATTTATTACATGCAAAAATATAATCTCACAAAAATGATATTGAGTGAAAGAAGCTAAAAATGAAAGAGTAAATGCTACAAGAAGTCAAAAATAAGGTAAACAAATCTATGCTGCTAAAAGTCAAGTAATGATTACCAAAGGAAGAGCTTTGTGGGAGACTGTGATTCCAGGGTGAGTGGATTAATGAGGATTTGAGTGCTGATAATATTGTTTCTTGATCTGCATGCATTTTATACAGTGTTTTTAATTATTTGTTTTATGGAAATTAATCCAGTTGTACATATGTGATATATATATATTCAAATAAAAAGTTGTTTTGTTTTTTTTTTAAAACGGGAGGAGGCTTTCCCAATAGCTCAGTGGGTAAAGAATCCGCCTGCCATGGAGGAGGCACAGGAGACGGGTTTGATTCCTGGGTTGGGAAGATCCCCTGGAAAAGGAAATGGCAACCGACTCCGGTATTCTTTCCTGGAAAACCGCATGGACAGAGGAGCCTGGTGGGCTACAGTTCAAAGGTGAGCAAAGAGTCAGACACGACTAAGCATGCAGGCATGGCAAAAATTTTTTTAAATGTTGAAATAAAATTAGAGAGAACAATTATTAAAGATGAAGAGAGTTCAGGGTATAGATGCTATGGATAGATGCCTTGTATGCTGCTGCTGCTGCTGCTGCTAAGACACCTCAGTCATGTCCGACCCTTTGTGGACTGCAGCCTACCAGGCTCCTCCGTCCATGGGATTTTCCAGGCAAGAGTACTGGAGTGGGTTGAGATGCCATGTATAGGAGAGGGCTAAAAATAGTTTACTTTGCTAGAAAAATGCTTAGATAAATACTTATATTAAAAATTTTATGGTCATAACTAAATATGTAATACACTGTGCACCTTCCAACTCAGCAGAAGGAAAAAAGAGAGTAAATTCCATAAGGTTAATAGCAGGCAGGAAAGATGTAAAAAGGGGAAAGAAAATACATCTTGAACAGAAACTTTTTTTTTAGAAAGATGATAGAAATTACTCTAAATATATCAGTCTTCATAACAGAATGCGTTCCAATTTAACTCAGTTTCTAAAAGACACAGATTAAAAAATAAAATTAAAATATCCATGCTCCAGACCTTGGTTTCCAAGTATCATCTCAAATAAAAGTAACCAGGGCTACTTGAAGTGGTTGATTTCAGAATCAGGAAAGAATAATTAAATATAAATTTGTGATGGTATAAATAATTGAATGAATAAGGATGAAGAAAGGATTACTTTTCCTTACCAAAGAAGTCTAGTGAAACAAACAAAACTTGGGCACGTGCCAAGTTCTTCCTACAGCTAAACTGCTGCTGCTGCTGCTGCTAAGTCGCATCCAACTCTGTGCGACCCCATAGACAGCAGCCCACCAGGCTCCCCCGTCCCTGGGATTCTCCAGGCAAGAACACTGGAGTGGGTTGCCACTTCCTTCTCCAGTGCATGAAAGTGAAAAGTGAAAGTGAAGTCGCTCAGTAGTGTCCGACTCTTAGCAACCCCATGGACTACAGCCTACCAGGCTCCTCCATCCATGGGATTTTCCAGGCAAGAGTACTGGAGTGGGGTGCCATTGCCTTATTCAACAGCTGAACTAATAGAATCTAATTACCGAAATACCAGAATCTTTCTAAAAACCTAAGAGCACACTTAATGATTGCTACTATGTTGACATTCCAGTCAATCTAAGTAAGACTCTGTCTTGTATTAGAGTTTTCAAAATCTTGGGCTACACTTTCCCAGCAGTCTCTCTACTCACGACCTTCTTATCACAAGGAAAGGAGATAGGATGATAAAAGATAAAAATAAAAATAAAATTGGTCTATTTTACTGCTAACGTGTGTGTGTGTTCTAAGTCATGTCTGACTCTTTGTGACCCTATCAGCTATAGCCCACCAGGCTCCTCTGTCCATGAGAGTTTTCAGACAAGGATACTGGAGTGGGTTGTCATTTCCTCCTCCAGGGAATCTTCCTGACCCCAGAATCATAACCCACATCTTGTGTCTCTTGCATTGGCAGGCAAGATAATTTACCTCTAGCTCCACCTGGGAAGCCCCACTTCTAACATAATTACCTTGGGAAAAAAAAAAAGGCACAGAGAAAGAAGCATTTGGCGCTTTGGCCAAAGTGTCATGATTTGATCACCAGCATCAATACAGAAGATTGGGAATTGGATCTGTCTAGTTGATCCTTTGTCAGAAAACATATCAGCACATTGAGCTGATAATTGCTCTTCATGGTCTAACTTCACCTTTTATTAAATTATGAAATGTAATTTAATATGACTGTGGTAATGATGTTTGGTATGTTGGTGTGGTACACATTAAAAGATCCAAATGGTTGGCCACCACAATTCCATGTTTAACCCAGCATCCAGGCAGAGTTACCTGCTTTTGCAAACTTCTGTTCTCATTTACGTTCTGGGGTAGTGATTTTCTTTCTTTAGACACATCATAAATTTTCAACTCTATATTTGCTAGAACAATTTATAATCAGAAAACTAGCCAACTATTCTATGCATTTGTATGTGCTCAATCGCTCAGTCGTGTCCAACTGTTTGTGACCCCGTGGACTGTAGCCCAAGGTTCCTCTGTTTATGTGATTTTCCAGGCAAGAATACTGGAGTTGGTTGCCATTTCTTCCTCCAGGGGATTCTTCCAATCCAGGGATCCTCTCGACCCAGGGATCAAGCCTGTGTCTCTTGCATCTCCTGCATTGGCTGCTTCTTTACCTCTGAGCCACCTGGGAAGCTCATTCTTCTATATTCAGTCTCTTTTTTTCTTTGTCAAATAGCCTGGTAGCTAGGAACAGAATCTTAAGCACCCTGTCACCAGAGGTCAAATTCTGGTCTTGCCATTTTTCGTTGTGTGTCCTTGGGCAAGTCAGTCACCTTTTGTGTGAGACTTTTATTTTTCCCGACTGTAAAATGTTCTCATTGCATTAAATGAATTAAAGTACCTAGAGCACTTAGAATAATATCTGGAATTTGGTATGTGCTTAATAAATTCTCTTATTAAATATTAATTTCTTAGATGTTTTAGTAGCAGTCCCTGGGGCAATTCTGTTTAGAGTACCAGGCCCCTAAACAAATATAACTTCATTCCTTAACAAATGGAAACCCGTCAGCCTTAAAATATAAGCTGGCTGACACAAGTCAGTTATAATATAGAAGCTTGAATTTAGCTTCCAATGTTATTTTTTGTTAGAATGGAAAAATGGAAAATCTTTTAACATTATTTTTGAATAAGTCATGGGTAACTTATGTGTCAACAACGGAGTCTATGCATAGCTGACCTGAATGGTCTCCTATGGCTGGGCTTGCTGAGACCTGCTTGCCTGGAGAATTGCTACTGCTTCCTGGCATGGACACAATGGGGCCTTGATTCTTAGGGGCCTTGTAGGCTGACAGAAAGAGCTCCACCCACCACTTCTGCAAGATCAGCAGCTTCATGGGAAGCTCTGTGGGTGAAGTCTTGGCCGTGCAAAAAAAAGAACTCTGAGAAAACTAGTGTTTCATTAAACGAATATATCATGAATTCATTCAGATAAATATTAACTATTTAGTTTCTAACCCTTGTGTCAGATTTTTAAGTTCAGTGACCATGGTTATGGATAGTTTTTCAAGGATACATGAGAGAAAATACCTAACTAAAAAGTTGATTTATTCTTTAGCTTTACTGAGGTTGTAATTGATATATAACATGTGTATAAGTTTAAGGTAAATACGTATTGATTTCATACACTTATATATTGCAAAATGACTACTACCATGTCAGCTAACACCTCCATCATATCACACAGTTATCATTTCTTTTTTGCAGTGAGAGCATTTAAGATCTATTCACTTAGCAAATTTCAAGTAGGTAATAGAGTATTATTAATTATAATCATACCATACTTTACATCCCCAGAAATTATTCTATAAAGAATTTGTGATTTAGAAAAAAGGATGAAGGATTTTCATTTTCTACATTTGTACAAAATCTTTTCTTTCAGCAAATTCATGGCCTGCTAATATACAAAGTGTTATATACTGTTACATTATACATACAAAACTTTTATTCATGTTGAGGTATGACAAAAACCATCACAATATTGTAATTATCATCCAATTAAAATAAACTAATTTTTAAAAATATCTTCTTTCCTTTGCTCAGAAAAACGGTTCTCATTTGTGCTTTAGTTTGTCTTCTTTGATTACTAGTGAGAGTGACTATTTTCTTGTCCCTTCTTTTGTGGTGCACTTCCCTGGTGGTTCAGACAGTAAAGAATCTGCCTGCAGTACAGAAGACCTGTATTCAATCCCTGGGTTGGAAAGATCCCCTCGAGAAGGGAGTGGCAACCCACTCCAGTACTCTTGCCTGGAGAATTCCACAGATAGAGGAGCCTGATGGGCTACAGTCCACTGGGTCACAAAGAATCGGACACAACTGAGTGACTAACCCTACTTGCATTCTTTGATTACTAGTGAGAGTGACTGTTTTATTGTTCCTTCATGATTCTTCTTTTGTGAATTTCTTTAAAATTTTTGCCCCTTTATTTTATTAACATCTCTGCTTTGCAAGGGAAAAAACAACTCCATTGTATGTTAGATAAGCATGCCCTTCTGTTTTCTCTTTGTCTTTTACCCATCCTAACATTGTCATTTCGCATTTGCAGACATACGTTGTTTTACAGCACTTTGCTTTCTCGTGCTGCATAGATATTGTGTATTTTACAAATTGAGGGTTTGTGGAAACCCTACATTGTCAGATGATGGTTAGAAGTTTTTAGCAATGAAGGATTTTTTAATTAAGAAATGTACATTTTTAAGACAAAATGCTATTGCACTCAATAGAATATAGCATACTGTAAACATAACATATATACATTGTGAAACCAAAAAATTCCTGTGACTTACTTTATTCTTATATTTGCTTTATTGCAGTAGTCTGGAACTGAACTTGCAGTATCTCTGAGGTATGTCTTTACATAAAAATACATTTTTTTATGTTGACCAATTTATTACTTTTCCTTCCTTGGCTGTGCCTTGAATTGTGAGGTTTCTAAAAATTTCCCAGGTGGAAAGAACATGCTATATCTTTCCATCTATTTATATTATCTTTGATTTTTTTCATCAGCATCTTATAGTTTTCAGGATACAGTTCTTTTGCCACTTTAGGTAGGGTTATTCCTACATATTTTATTCTTTTTGATGAGAGTGAATGGGATTTATTCTGAACTTCTCTTTCTGATCTTATTATTGTAGAGAAATGTATCCAACTTTTTTTTTTTGTATTTTTTGTACTTTTTTGTATTAATTTTATATCCTGCAACTTTATCTACTTCATTGATGAGCTCTAGTAGCTTTCTGATAGTGTCTTTAGGATTTTCTGTGTATAGTTTCATGTTATCTATTGCTAAGTCATTTCAGTCGTGTCCGACTCTATGCGACCCCATAGACGGAAGCCCACCAGGCTCCCCCAACCCTGGGATTCTCCAGGCAAGAGTACTGGAGTGGGTTGCCATTTCCTTCTCCAATAAATGAAAGTGAAAAGTGAAAGGGAAGTTGCTCAGTCGTGTCCGACTCTTAGCGACCCCATGGACTGCAGCCTACCAGGCTCTGCCATCCACGGGATTTTCCAGGCAAGAGTACTGGAGTGGGGTGCCATTGCCTTCTCTAATGTTATCTACAAACAGTGACAATTTTACTTCTTTTCCAATTTGGGTTCCTTTTACTTCTTTTTCTTCTGATTGTTCTGTCTAGGACTTCCAAAATGAGGTTGAATAAAAATGGTGAAAGCGGTCATCCTTGTGTTATTCCTGATCTTAGAGTAAACACTTTCAGCTTTTCAGCATTGAGTATGATGGTAGCTGTGGGTTTGTTGTATATTACCTTTACTATATTGTGCTATGTTCCCTATATACCCACTTTCTATAGAGTTTTTATCATAAATGGATGATAAATTTTATCAAAAGCATTTTCTGCATCTATTGAGATGATTATATGGTTTTTATTCTTCAGTTTATCACAATGATTGATTTGAATAATTTGAAAATATTGAAAAATCCTTGCATCCATGAGATATATCTCACTTATCGTCATGTATGATCCTTTTAAAGGTGCTGTTGAATTCAGTTTGCTAGCATTTGTTGAGGAGTTTTACATTTACATTCAGTAGTGATATTAGCCTGCAATTTTTTTGTGTGTGATATCTTTCATTTTGGTACCAGGGTGATGGTGGCCTCATAAAATGAGTTCAGATGTTTTCCTTCCTCTGCAATTTTTGGAATAGTTTCAGAAGGATAGGAATTAAATATTTGGTAGAATTCACTGGTGAAGCCATCTGGTCTTGTTCTTTTGTTTGTTGGGAGTTTCAGATCACAAACTCAATTTCAGTACTTGTAATTGTCTGTTCATGTTTTCTAAAGGTAGGGAATCATCCACACACAAATATGATATTTAAACCAGTAATTGTGAGAGGAGGGGAGTACAAATGTGCAGGATATTTGAAATGCATTTGAAATTAAGTGATAAGCAACTTAAAACAATTATGCTTTTATTTAAATGGCTATATCAAAACCTTATGATAACTATAACCTCAAATATATAATTGATATTCACAAAAAAGAAAATTGAATCTAAACATCACACTAAAAGATAGTCATTAAATCACATGAGAAGGAAACAAAAGGAAAAGGAAGAAAAAGACCTACAAAAATAAATCCAAAACAATTAAAGTGGCAATAAGCACATATATATATATTAATAATTACCTTAAATGTAAACAGATTAAATGCTCGAAACAGAAGACATATACTGGATGAATGGATACAAAAACAAGACCCATATATATGCTATTTACAAGAGACCCACTTCAGATCTAGGGACACATACAGACAAACTGATGGGATAAAAAAAGGTATTCCATACAAATGGATATCAAAAGAAACCTAGAATAGGAATACTCATATCAGACAAAATAGGCTTTAAAATAAAGATAGGTACAAGAGACAAAGGGGGACACTACTTAATGATCAAGGGATCAATCCAAGAAGTATGACAATTTAAAAAAGATATATTTCCAACGTAAGAGTGCCTCAATATGTAAGGCACATGTTAACAGATGTAGAAGGAAAAATTGACAGTAACGCAATAATACTGGGAGACTTTAACGCCCCAGTTACATCAATGGACAGAATATCCAGAGAGAAAATCGATAAGGAAATATAGACCTGATGACACATTAGATGGGATGTACAAATTGATACTTATAAAGCATTCCATCCAAAAGCAGCAGAACGCGTGGTCTTTTCAAGTGCGTGTGAAACGTTCTCCAGGACAGGTCTTATGGTGGGCGACAAAGCAAGCCTCAGTAGGTTTAAGAAAATTGAAATCATATCCAGCATCTTTTCCAAGCACAATGCTGTGAGAGTAGAAATCAACTACAAGGAGAAAAACTGGAAAAAACACAAACAGGTGGAGGCTAAACAATCTGCTACTAAACAACCAATGAATCACTGAAGAATTCAAAGAAAAAAATTTTAAAATGCCTAGAGACAAATGAAGACAAAAACATGATGATCCAAAACCTATGGGACACAGCAAGAGCTGTTCTAAGAGGGAAGTTTACATCAATACAGGCTTACCTCATCAAACAAGAAAATTCTCAAACAACCTAACATTATATCTAAAGCAACTAGAGAAAGAAGAACAAACAAAACCCAGCTGGTAGAAGAAAAGAAATCATAAAGATCAGAGCAGAGCAGAAATAAATGAAATAGAAACTAAGAAAACAATTGAGAAGATCAACTGAACCAAAGTAGTTTAATGAAAAAAAATTGAGTTGAAATTTTAAAAAATGCTTAACTTCAGCTAAAGATCTAAAAGACCTTTTAGAACTAATACCCAAAAAAGATGTCCTTTTCATTATAGAGGACTGGAATGCAAAAGGAGGAAGTCAAGAAACACCTGGAGTAACAGGCAAATTTCGCCTTGGAATACGGAATGAAGCAGGGCAAAGACTAATAGAGTTTTGCCAAGAAAATGCACTGGTCATAACAAACACCCTCTTCCAACAACACAAGAGAAGACTCTACACATGGACATCACCAGATGGTCAACACAGAAATCAGATTGATTATATTCTTTGCAGCCAAAGATGGAGAAGCTCTATACAGTCAGCAAAAACAAGGCCAGGAGCTGACTGTGGCTCAGATCATGAACTCCTTATTGCCAAATTCAGACTTAAATTGAAGAAAGTAGGGAAAACCACTAGACCATACAGGTATGACCTAAATCAAATCCCTTATGATTATACAGTGGAAGTGAGAAATAGATTTAAGGGCCTAGATCTGATAGATAGAGTGCCTGATGAACTATGGAATGAGGTTCGTGACATTGTACAGGAGACAGGGATCAAGGCCATCCCCATGGAAAAGAAATGCAAAAAAGCAAAATGGCTGTCTGGGGAGGCCTTACAAATAGCTGTGAAAACAAGAGAAGCGAAAAGCAAAGAAAAAAAGGAAAGATATAAACATCTGAATGCAGAGTTCCAAAGAATAGCAAGAAGAGATAAGAAAGCCTTCTTCAGTGATCAATGCAAAGAAATAGAGGAAAACAACAGAATGGGAAAGACTAGAGATCTCTTCAAGAAAATTAGAGATACCAAGGGAACATTTCATGCAAAGATGGGCTCGATAAAGGACAGCAATGGTATGCACCTAACAG
>NW_011494790.1:6422637-6423407 GCF_000754665.1 Bison bison bison
CAGTGATCAATGCAAAGAAATAGAGGAAAACAACAGAATGGGAAAGACTAGAGATCTCTTCAAGAAAATTAGAGATACCAAGGGAACATTTCATGCAAAGATGGGCTCGATAAAGGACAGCAATGGTATGCACCTAACAGAAGCAGAAGATATTAAGAAGAGGTGGCAAGAATACACAGAAGACCTGTACAAAAAAGATCTTCACGACCCAGATAATCATGATGGTGTGATCACTGACCTAGAACTAGACATTCTGGAATGTGAAGTCAAGTGGGCCTTAGAAAGCATCACTACGAACAAAGCTAGTGGAGGTGATGGAATTCCAGTGGAGCTATTTCAAATCCTGAAAGATGATGCTGTGAAAGTGCTGCACTCAATATGCCAGCAAATTTGGAAAACTCAGCAGTGGCCACAGAACTGGAAAAGGGCAGTTTTCATTCCAATCCCAAAGAAAGGCAGTGCCAAAGAATGCTCAAACTACCGCACAATTGCACTCATCTCACATGCGAGTAAAGTAATGCTCAAAATTCTCCAAGCCAGGCTTCAGCAATATGTGAACTGTGAACTTCCTGATGTTCAAGCTGGTTTTAGAAAAGGCAGAGGTACCAGAGATCAAATTGCCAACATCTGCTGGATCATGGAAAAAGCAAGAGAGTTCCAGAAAAACATCTATTTCTGCTTTATTGACTATGCCAAAGCCTTTGACTGTGTGGATCCCAATAAACTGTGGAAAATTCTGAAAGAGATGGGAATACCAGACCTCCTGATCT
>NW_011494790.1:6423507-6477485 GCF_000754665.1 Bison bison bison
AGAAATTTGTATGCAGGTCAGGAAGTAACAGTTAGAACTGGACATGGAACAACAGACTGGTTCCAAATAGGAAAAGGAGTACGTCAAGGCTGTATATTGTCACCCTGCTTATTTAACTTATATGCAGAGTACATCATGAGAAACGCTGGACTGGAAGAAACACAAGCTGGAATCAAAATTGCCTGGAGAGATATCAATAATCTCAGATATGCAGATGACACCACCCTTATGGCAGAAGGTGAAGAGGAACTAAAAAGCCTCTTGATGAAAGTGAAAGAAGAGAGTGAAAAAGTTGGCTTAAAGCTCAAAATTCAGAAAACTAAGATCATGGCATCTGGTCCCATCACTTCATGGCAAATAGATGGGGAAACATTGGAAATAGTGTCAGACTTTATTTTTTGGGGGCTCTAAAATCACTGCAGATGGTGACTGCAGCCATGAAATTAAAAGACGCTTACTCCTTGGAAGGAAAGTTATGACCAACCTGGGTAGCATATTCAAAAGCAGAGACATTACTTTGCCAACAAAGGTCCGTCTAGTCACGGCTATGGTTTTTCCAGTGGTCATGTATGGATGTGAGAGTTGGACTGTGAAGAAGGCTGAGTGCTGAAGAATTGATGCTTTTGATCTATGGTGTTGGAGAAGACTCTTGAGAGGTCTTGGACTGCAAGGAGATCCAACCAGTCCATTCTAAAGGAGATCAGCCCTGGGATTTCTTTGGAAGGAATGATGCTAAAGCTAAAACTCCAGTCTTTGGCCACCTCATGCGAAGGGTTGACTCATTGGAAAAGACTCTGATGCTGGGAGGGATTGGGGGCAGGAGGAGAAGGGGACGACAGAGGATGAGATGGCTGGATGGCATCACTGACTCGATGGACGTGAGTCTGAGTGAACTCTGGGAGTTGGTGATGGACAGGGAGGCCTGACGTGCTGTGATTCATGGGGTCGCAAAGAGTCGCACACAAATGAGAGATTGAACTGAACTGAACTGAAAGGTTCTTTAACATTAGAGCAAAACTAGAACTTTTGGTTCCTAAAAATTCATTATAAATTAAAAAGTGATTATGAGATCATTAAGCTATTAGGGCAATTTTTTAAGCTACCTATTTTTACATGGGGATAAGTTTAAATTTTCCAGAAGATAAAATTTAGTCAGTTTTTTCTTAAAAAAATCACGAGTGAAAGTCAGGAAATATCCTTTATGTAAGCCCTTTTATTTTTTATAAAAGAAAAACAAATCTTAAGAAGCAAACATATTTTTGAATGATTTTCCATAAACGATTAAAAGGGAAAGACTGTTGTGTGAACAAATATGCTATCAAAGTGACAAATTACTTTCAAGAAAAATACAAATTCATCAAAAGAAAATGCTTCTTTTTTTTTTTAAGAAAATGCTTCTAGTTGTCTTATTATTGGTGCAAAGATAGTAATTACCTCTGAATTCTGAGTGACTGTGGTCATCTCCTCACTCCTGAATTACTCGACCTGTGGGGCTGCAGCTGTGTGCTTCAGACAGTACTTTTCCTTGGATGTCATTTGCTAAATATCATATCATGTTTGGGTGATGATTTTTTTTAATGTATTTCTTCTAGTTGTTTTTCTTTGTTCTTTTTTTGGCAGGTGTGTGTAGCTTCTCAGGAGGTACTAGAGGTAAAGAACCCGCCTGCCAGTGCAGGAGACATAAGAGATGTTGGTTCAATCCCTGGGTTAGGAAGATTCCCTGGAGGAGGGCATGGCAACCCACTCTAGTATTCTTGCCTGGAGAATCCTATGGAAGAGGAGCCTGGTGGGCTACAGTCCCTGGGATCACAAAGAGTTGGACACAACTGAAGTGACTTAGCATGCACATGTTCTTTTTTTTTTAATCAGAAAAGATATATGCCTTTACTTTATCAAGATGATACTGTACTTACAGATTGTATTCTTTGTATGACGACACTTGTCTTCTTATTGAAAATATTTTCCCTGTAACCCTGTTTGTTCTAATATGTACAAACATCTATCAGGCTGCTCCTTAGCTGTCACAGTAGGATTTCTCACATTCACTTCTTCGTTGCATTGTGCACTATATCTCACATTCTGAGTCTTTGTCTTTTATCTATTACATTTTATAGCAGTTTCACTGAGACATAATTCACATATACAGTTCACCCACTCACTGATTTTTATTATGGTCATAGAGTTGTGCACCCATAGCAGCAATCAGTTTTAGAGTTTTCATCACCACAAAGGAAACTTCATACCTATTAGTAGTCATTCCCCATTTCTTTCCACCCACCCCACACTCCAGCCCTAGGCACCACTAATTTATTTTCTGTTGCTATATACTTGCTCATTTTAGGTATTTGATTTAAACAGAATCATCCATTATTGTGGCTTTTTGCATCTGGTATCTTTCATTTAATGATGTTTTCAAGGTTCATCCATGTAGTAATATGTAGCAATACTTCATAATTTTTTGCCAAATAATATTCCATATTATGGATATATCACATTTTGCTTATCCACTCATCAGTTGATAGAAATTTGTTTTTTTCCCACTTTTTGGCTATTATGAATAATGTTACTATGAACATTTATATGCAAGTTTTGTGTGATTATATATTTTCATTTTTCCTTGGGTATAAACCTATGGATTTGTTGGGCACTTGCTAAGTCTGGGTAAGTCTATGTTTAACCTTTGAGGAATTGTCTGGTTATTTTGCAAAGTGGCTGTATCATTTAAAAATCCCACCAGCAGTGTATGAGAGTTCCAGTTTGTGTACATCCTCATCAAAACTTGTTATTGTCTATTTTGTTATAGCCATCTCAGTTGGTATACAGTGATATTTGATTATAATTTTGATTGGCATTTTCCTGATGGCTAATGCACTATTATTTTTAATTTTGAGAGTATATCTCAAAGTAATTTTTTTCTAGAAAAATATATGTATGGGCCAAAATACCCTTTTATTGGTGGGGGATTATATTTTGCTTTTTATTCTCATCTAATTCATGTATTTAAGCTATATGAGACATGTCTTCTTAAATACCTAACTCCCTCTCTGTGGAATTAATATTTTCAAATTCACTTGTTGTTTATTATTTTTGTTTTTCTGTAGAATTGTATCAAATAGGAAATATTTGATCGGTTCAGAGGGAAAGCATGGAATGTATAAAAGTCGCATTAGTACATTATACATTTCTTTCTTAAATTTGAATTTTTAGGCCAAGATGAAGACACACTTAACCAAAAAATGACAATTAAAAAAAAAATGTGTGGGGCCTGGAGTATTCTAGAAGCTCAGGAAAATAGACTCCCCTCCCTAAAAAAACTTGGTGGTTACCTAAAATTTTCTATAGCGGTTATATAAAAATTTCTATTATTAGAGGCTATATGCAGAAGATAGAACTTCATAATTGAGCAATAACTTAATTACTATTTGCAGTGGTTGAGTGGGAATTTCTAAAATGGTTCATTTATTGGGGATCTTGCTTATGTCAAAGTCTGGGTGTACATGTCAAGGCATCATATACGTATTCCTGGACTACACAAAAGCAGGTGAGTGCTAGAGCAGGAAAAGTTAAAAGATCCTCTGATCTGGGCTGCCCAATTATTTTGTCAATGCAGAAATCAAGGTCTAGAAAAACTCAGGTCTCGAAGCTTGTTCTTAGAAGGAGGAGGCTAGAATGCCAGTCCTCTGACTCTTTACCCGGTACTCGTTGAACTAGCCAGTGTTCAAGGCAGTGAAACACTTCCCATTTAATACACCTATGCACAAATATCTGCTCAGTTTCACAGAAGTCTCTCAAAATGCTGAGGTGCATTTAAAACATCCTCCCCATGAGAACAGTGTAAGATTTGTTGTTGTTGTTCAGTCGCCAGCTCATGTTCCACTCTTTGCAGCCCCACGGACTGCAGCACGCCGGGCTCCTCTGTCCTCCACTATCTCCCAGAGTTTTCGCAAATTAATGTCCATTGAGTCGGTGATGCGATCTAACCATCTCATTCTCCGTCACTTCTATTTCCTTTTGCCTTCAATCTTTCCCTGCATCAGGGTCTTTTCCAATGAATCAGCTGTTCTTGTCACATAGCCAAAGTATTGAAGCTTCAGCATCAGTCCTTCCAATGAGTATTCAGGATTGATTTTCTTTGGGATTGACTGGTTTGATTTCCATGCAGTCCAAAGGACTCTCAAGGGTCTTCTCTAGCACCATAATTCAAAAGCATCCATTCTTCAGTGCTCAGCCTTCTTTATGGTCCAACTCTCACATCCATATTTGACTACTGGAAAAACCATAGCTTTGACTATATGGACCTTTGTCACCAAAGTAATGTCTCTGCTGTTTAATATGCTATCTAGGTTTTTCGTAACTTTCCTTCCAAGGAGCAAACATCTTTTAATTTCATGGCTTCAGTCACTGTCTGCAATGATTTTAGGTGTCACTTGATATTACTTTGTTATCTCATGTTTGCTTCTAGTTATGTTTATATTTTAAAATCTATCTCAACTGAGAAATTTTTGACTTTTGTTCCTCTGAGTGGTGCAAACATTTCATTTTACTTATTGTATTATACTGGGGAAAATCAGCATTACCTGTTTTATTTCCCAATTAATGCAATATATCTTTGTTGAGGACATTCTCTGCCTAGAACCATGGCAAGCACTGTCCCAGGTAGATACTCTCTGGTGAATGTTAGCAGGCAAAATAAAGGTCTTAACTCTTTGTGCCCATCACCATGCTGTTTCCCTATACCTCTGTCTTATTTATCTTTCAATATTATTTCTTTTACATTCCTGAACCACCAGTGAAACCACTCACTAGGTATCCATGTCTGTTTTTTCCTTAGCCATTTCTCTTACCACACAAAGTGGATGACCAGATGCATTGCCCCAAAATCTGCTCATTAGCAGGATTTTTTCTTACTGTCCTTTCCCTGGATCATCCCTGAGCAAGACTGTTGTACAGTATGAATCCACTTACAGCTGTGCCCACATTTGAACTGACTCATCTATGGATAATATCAGTCTTTTTCTTCCTCCTTCAGTTGGTCTGAGGGACTCCCTTGCAGTCATAGATGTGAGCTGGGAGAGAGAGAAGCTGGTGAAACAGGGGTTGATGACATGGCCATCTGAAGCACATGGATTGTGCTGCTTACTTATATATGTGGCCTTGCTCATCTCTGATCCTGGCTGCACCATTTCTGTCTTATGATGTGTTGCTATTGAGGGTGCATGACCTGTGGTTTAATAAACAGAACCCAACTATAATGAACAGCTATGCCTTTGTGGTCACTTTATGGCCTGGGTCAGAAGCTCAGTCTTCATCAGGGCCTGGTGGCATAGCAAGAGTTTTGTTTTGAACGGTGTCTCTAGACTTCAGATGCTTTGCTCCAGAACCATGGTGGTCTGCATTGTGATTTCCCTGTAATGAATGGTTGGCTCTAAGAGCCACAGAATGTTTCTTTTTTGCTACCAAGGGCTCTAGTACCCTAGTGTCTTCTGGATTTTGTGGCCCAGGCTCCAGGGATGATTATCTCATGGCCTGCATTTGCTACTTTGATTCTACTTGGTCTCAGCCTTTGTGTCCCTCAGTAAATAGATCGGAGCAGTGTTCCTAGATATAAAATATGCTGCCTCTAGAACATGTGTTTCCTTCTTAGTGACAGGAGAAGCAAGATGCAATAATCTGTCCCTTACTTTAGAGGCATATATGAGCATGCCCGGACCTCTGGACACTTAAAAACCTCACTGACAAAGAGGAAACTCAAATCTTCATAGAGTTTCTCTCTCACTCTTAGGAGCAAAAGTATTTTGGAATGAACTTCAAGTCCAATTAACACGCCATGAGTATAATGTACCAATGTGATATTATGTGGAATGTCTATGTGGTTCTGGTCCCTCCTATCACACACACTATGACTAGGGTTAGAGAATTGACGGAGCCCTGAGGCACGACCTTAAATACTGTCTTTCTTGCATAAATGGGAATTGCTTCTGATCCTCCTTCCTGCTAAGGGTGGAAAAGAAGGCATCTGCCCAATTATGTTCCTGAGGCTAGGCTGAGAATCTCCTTAAGCAGAAATCCCACATCTGGCCCAGCACCTGCAATCAGGGCTGATGCTCGGCTGACTGAGTGAAAGGCCGCTGTCATCAACTGGGATCCATCAGCTGTGTAGGAGCTGGACTGGTTAACTCATTGGAGAAGTGAAGGTGACCACCCTCTAGGTCTTTAAGGGTACCACTAACCTTTGACAATCTACTCAGGATGCAAAATTTGTTTTGATTCACCTTCTTGGACAGAGGAAGGGGCACTTTCATAAACTACTTCTCGTTACCCACTATAATAGCTATTTTACCACAAGCCAAGGAGCAAATGTACGGTTTCTGCCCACTGCTAAGCACGACCCTCCATGCTGAAGGGTCCACCCACTGGATCCTCTGAGCCAGACACAGGACATGAACCCATTTATTACCTGACACTCAGATAATGCGATTCTAAGAGGGGCTATGGTAATGTTTTAAGTCCTTGACTAACAATGTTAACACAGAACTTTTGACAAGGAGTCCTCAAAAAATTTGGTATCCCCTTTCCCCAGTTATGCAGTTGCCCAAGGAAGTGGATATTGTCTCTATTCGTATCAGGAGACTCATTCCTGTACATTCTTACTATGATGCTGCAGGGTCCTTTCTTATCAGAACATGTCTTTCCTTTCTGTCAATGGGTGCAAATCTGAGATACAGGGCCAAGTTTAGAAATTGATGTTGATGAGGCAGACTGGTTGCGGCTGAGAAGTCAACCTTCTTTGAGCTTTGCTACCCTGCTAATTAAGTTCTGGGCCTGGTTTTCAGATTTTTTTCCATCCTCAGTTATTGGAAATGAATCTCTTCTATGATGCCAATAAGACCCTCTAACTTTCACATTTTGTCTTATGTTGGGGATTAATCTTTCTCAGCACTTTGCTGTCTCTATTCTAATTATATCAAGTGTACCAGGCCAGCCATCCAATTTCATAATCCTCACAATTTCTTCTCCCTCAGTTCTTTTCAAATACTCCTCAGACCTTGTACCAACCAGTGCATTCTTTTTAAGTGGTATCTCATTCCAGTTTGCCACTGGTAAGCTCCAATATTTTGGCCACTTGATGTGAATAGCCAACTCATTGAGAAAGATCCTAATGCTGGGAAAGTTTGAAGGCAAAAGGAGAAGAGGGTAGCAGGGGATGAGATTGTTAGATGGCATCACCAATTCTATGGACATGAACTTGGGCAAACCCTGGGAGATGGTGAGAGACCAAGAGGCCTGATGTGCTGCAGTCCATGGGCCTGCAGAGTCAGACATGACTTCAGTTCAGTTCAGTTCAGTTGCTCAGTTGTGTCCGACTTTTTGCCACCCCATGAATCGCAGCACTCCAGGCCTCCCTGTCCATCACCAACTCCCAGAGTTCACCCAAACTCATGTCCATCAGGTCGGTGATGCCATCCAGCCATCTCATCCTCTGTCGTCCCCTTCTCCTCCTGCCCCCAATCCCTCCCAGCATCAGAGTCTTTTCCAATCAGTCAACTCTTCCCATGAGGTGACCAAAGTACTGAAGTTTCATCGTTAGCATCATTCCTTCCAAAGAAATCCCAGGGCTGATCTCCTTCAGAATGGACTGCTTGGATCTCCTTGCAGTCCAAGGGACTCTCAAGAGTCTTCTCCAACACCATAGATCAAAAGCATCAATTCTTCGGCACTCAGCTTTCTTCACAGTCCAACTCTCACATCCATACATGGCCACTGGAAAAACCATAGCCTTGACTAGACGGACCTTTGTTGGCAAAGTAATGTCTCTGCTTTTGAATATGCTATCTAGGTTGGTCATAACTTTCCTTCCAAGGAGTAAGCGTCTTTTAATTTCATGGCTGCAATCACCATCTGCAGTGATTTTGGAGCCCAAAAAATAAAGTCTGACACTGTTTCCCCATCTATTTCCTATGAAGTGATGGGACCAGATGCCATGATCTTAGTTTTCTGAATGTTGAGCTTTAAGCCAACTTTTTCACTCTCTTCTTTCACTTTCATCAAGAGGTTTTTTAGTTCCTCTTCACTTTCTGCCAGAAGGGTGGTGTCATCTGCATATCTGAGGTTATTGATATTTCTCCCGGCAATCTTGATTCCAGCTTGTGCTTCTTCCAGCACAGCGTTTCTCATGATGTACTCTGCACATAAGTTAAATAACCTGGGTGACAATATACAGCCTTGACGGACTCCTTTCCTGATTTGGAACCAGTCTGTTGTTCCATGTAAAGTTCTAACTGTTGCTTCTTCATCTGCATATGGATTTCTCAGGAGGCAGGTCAGGTGGTCTGGTACTCCCATCTTTAGAAGAATTCTCCACAGTTTTCTATGATCCACACAGTCAAAGGCTTTGGCATATTCAGTAAAGCAGAAATAGATGTTTTTCTGGAACTCTCTTGCTTTTTTGATGATCCAGTGGATGTTGGCAATTTGATCTCTGGTTCCTCTGCCTTTTCTAAAACCAGCTTGAACATCTGGAAGTTCACGGTTCATGTATTGCTGAAGCCTGGCTTGGAGAATTTTGAGCATGACTTTACTAAACACGTGACTTAGCAACTGACAATAACAACCATAGCATTGACAACTGCACCAGTACCACACACTGGGTGCTGAGGCCTCAGCCTATCAGGGGTGATGGGGTTTCCTTTGGCAGCTTACTGGCAGATAATCTAGTTCAAATATTCCAGTTTAGAGGCTGCTTCCTAGGACCACTCTTGGTATCCACTCTCTTTTGTCAGTTCCCCAGAAAATAGACTCTGTGGTAGATATTTGTATGCAGGAAGTTTGTAGGGGAAATGAGAGAAGCAAGACTGTGAGAAGGAGAAATTGAACTCCAATGTGGTTGCAACAGAGGCTTTTGCAGTTCTCTTTGGGATCCATGGCTTCAGAGTTGGTGATGGTGCTTCAGGGGTTTCCCAAACTGAGGCAAGGAGGCCACCAGAATCAGTCATTAGATGCTGACTGCCTTCAGGGAAGGTATGTTCACTTGGATGAGTCAGCTCCCTTTGTCCACAAGCAAACAGGGACTTGAGACTCAGCTGCTAGCCATCAGCCACCAACATTCCTGGCAGCTGAGGAGATGAGTACCTTGGTCCTGAAGGGGGCATCCAAGTAGTACAGGACAGTATCCACCCCATTGTGTTCCAGCTATGAAGATCACAATGAATGCTCCTGCAACTGTAGTCTTCTGTTACATTTTAAGATTAGAAAATTTATTTTAAAAAATCAGTGAAGGACAAAGAACCAGAAATTTAATGGAGCAAGAAAATATCCTTCTGGGCAATGTAAGTAAAATCTTTGTTCAAAGATAGATCAGATTTCTTCTACTTTATCAAAGAATCATCCTAGATTTTTGAAAAAGGAAGTATATAATTGAAATGTTAAATAAACTCTCTGCAGGCTCTGAGGGTAAAGGCTATCAGAAAAAGGCTAAAAGTTTTTTTTTGGGGGGGGCAGTGTTAATTGTGCAATCTCTCAATTATGCTTCAGCAGACATTCCAATTGTATATATTGAACATATAAAGTTTCTATGAATCATGAAATATTTTCCCTTCAATTTTACTTTCTCCTTAGCTTCTCCCTGCCCTATCAGCATTTATCTCCGTGTGAGTCTGTTAAGATACTCTCAAGTTTCCTAGCACATTAGAATCCACCAGAGACTGGGGCTAGTCCAGAGTGTTCATGATTTCTTTTTCCTAGGGTGGACACAGGAAAATTAAGAGGCTATCAAGAAACTCTAAGGAAACAGCTGATTAAAGAAGCTGAGGATTTAGATTTTACTGGCATCTTCACACCACGAAAGTCCAGGGAACAGGATGTGGCAGCCACAGGAGGAGAGTTCTGTGGAAGCCGCAACAATTCTCCCCCGGGTATATCAAACAAAATGTTGGTTAGATGCTTCTTTTGCCAAACTCTTGAAGATTTGAGGGGAAGAAATCTGAGTTATATTTCCATGGCTTTAAAAACTGTGAGAGAAAACCTTCTGAGACATTATATGAATGTAGAAAAAAATTCTACAGTTACATGTATGTTATGCTAATAAGAAGATACCTAGGTGTAGAACTGAGGAGGGTCATTTATTTCTTTTAACACACACACACACACACACACACACACACACACAGAATCAATTGAAAGGTTGACAGATCAACAATTGACATCTTAAAAACTCTAAAATATATTTAGAATCCTAAAAATAATTATTAGTATAGCATAACATACTCAGTCTCTGACAGGATAGATTTCAACGTTAAGTACCTTGGTCTTTATTATGTAAAGAATACTCAAGGAAATGAGAACCCAATGATAATAAAGCAGGGGTTGTAAATGGCATTCCATCAACTATGGTCCACTGATTTTTTTCTTTTATTTTTTTTTTTTTTGGCCTCTAGTATCTATTTATATTCTGATAAGTCAGAAACTGCAGCAACATTGAGCTTCCTACATGAAGCATGGCCTTACCATTTCTTTCCAGCCCTTTGCACTCTGTTGAGAGACTTGAATGCAATCTTGGGGGAAAATATCAAAACAGTGAACAAGGTACTTAGGAAACACAAGTTAGAAGAAGTTAAGGATGAATTACAGTTTTGCTTACATAACAGTAAGGATGTGAATAGCTGACTCACTGGAAAACATACTGATGCTGGGAAAGATTAAAGGCAAGAAGAGAAGGGGCGGGCAGAGAATGAGTTGGTTAGACATCATCACTGACTCAATGGACTCATGAACTTGAGGAAAATTTGGGAGATAGTGGAGGACAAAGCAGCCTGTCATGTTGCAGTCCATGGGGTCGCAAAGAATCAGACATGACTCAGAGACTGAACAACAACAACAAACCCTAAGGATGTGACCAAGAGAAATAACTAAATAAAAACCTTGTCATACAAGGCTTCTTATGTAAAGCAACTAATGTGATCAATTATCCATTACATGAGCTTAATAAATTAAGAAATATGTTCAGCTAAAAAAATACGATGCCCTGCAGACATTCATGTTGTAGATGTTGTCATTTAATGACATGAACAAGTGTAGAACAAGAAAAAAATAATTAGTATTTTGTTCTATGTAAAGAAAATAAGATAGACAAAACATTCATAAACAGTTAGAAACAAGTTCCTTCAAGTTGTGAGATTATTAACTGGGGTGTAAAAACATAAATACTAAGGGAATAGTCACTTGGTAATTGTATTTGGAACACTTTGATTCACTTAGAATCAATTCCAAGGATGAGTAGTCGGAACAAGCACAATTAACAGAAAACTAGAGAGCTGTACTTAGGAGAAGGCACACAGGAAACACAACTCTCTAGGATGGTGAAGACGTTAGGGAATCCATGGTGTTAGAACATTCAAAGTCGTTGCTTTTGAAAGCCTGAGAACACTTAAGCCACTGGTGTCATATGTTACAGAGGCAGCATCAAGTTCCTGGCAGGCTGGCCTGGAATGAAGGAAGCAATTACCTCATGACATTTGCCACACCATATGGCAGGTGGCGATATCTCAGAATGTCATCCAATGGCTCCTCCACACAGGAACTCTTCTGGTGAGTGACACTCGAGACATGAAGCTTGTGAAGAAGTTCAAATTCTCACAGATGATATTATCCAGAGAAAATGGGAAGACTACAACCTGAGAACTTTGCAAGAGCCAAGCCAAGAAAGAAATGCTGTACACAGGAAGAAGGAATTGGAAGAAGTTAGAGGCCCAACCAAAGCCATAGACTATGGACAATCGCTCCATATTTACTTATCTCAGATTGAAGTAGCTAAGGATGTAAGACCCAGGTCAGATTGGTGCTTGATATTACTTCTGTCTCTGTTATTATTTTCATCACACTAAGCATGATTACTCTTATCATGAACTTATTATATGTCAGGTACTGTGCTTTCTGCTTATCCTAGTTTAGGATGTTTAATGGACATTTGCTGAATGAAGGGATGAGTTAATTCTTCCAGCCATCCTGCAGGGATTACAGATGGGAAGTTAAGCATCTTGCTCAAGCTGCCACTGCAAATAGGCCAAAAATAAAAAATAAAAATCTGCCTCATTCCAAAACCCATGAATTCTGTACTCATGGTTTGTGCTAGAAACTGAAGAAAGATTGAAGTTATGAGTCACCAGTAACCCCTCAAAGAGTAGTATTAATGAAGAATAAGAAAGAGAGTGGCTGCACTGGCTCAATGAGAGTCTAAACAAGAGCTAGAGACCAGAAGTGCAGGAAAGGGGTGTGGCCGCTGGAGGCTTACTTAGTAAGGTGGCTGTGTTGGACTTGGTGTCCGGGCTCACCCTCTGATGGTGTGAAGAATCTGCCGGCCAGGAGGCATAGTCTCCGTAGAATTTTGGCTTCACATCTCTGGCCACTGCTCTCTATAGGATGTTCTATGTCTATGGTTGAGAAGGTTGGGGGAATGAATGAGAGGCATGTGCAGCTGTGGTCCTGGTACAGACCTTCCTTGACTCTAAATGTCCATGTTGTTGAGGCTCTCAAAATCTGGGGTTTGCATAAGGTTTTCTCTCACTTTATGCATAGACTGAGCTCACAGGAAAGGGTGGTCCAAGCTGCCAGCATTTTCAATCCCTGCTTCTGTCCCTGTGGACTTTCATCTGTAGCCAGCTGTGGGAATTATGAGCTAGGGAAGTGGGGGCTCATTTGGCATTATGTCTGCAACTCATCACTACTTTCTACCCCTTGCTCAAAGAATTTTCAAACAGCTCTTCCAAGAATAACCCAGCAAATATGTTTATTCTCCAGGAATGGGGGCCCTATCTGTCTCAGCCAGACAGCATTTGCTCCATGCCAGTAGACATCACTGCAGAGCTTATAAATGATTATGTCAAGCAGCTAAGCCATTAGGTAATTGGGCACGAGAGTTGATCTACTACCAGCAATGTTTTCCTAATGTCATCTAGTGTAGGACAAATGCAAAAAGAATTTGAAGCTAAGCTTGAAAAATCCAGCTGATTCTCAATTATCTGACTAATAAGGCACAGAAATTTCCTGAGAACAATGATAGATAAGTCTCAAGCTGTATTCAGCAAAGCACATCACCTATAGAAGGGTTACGACAAAGCCACAGAAAGGGTATGTGTCCCTGGATATAAGCAGGACACCTAGACTGGATTTTGAACTTACATTCTCTGGTAATGCTACTATTAACACTAAACTGCAGCAAAACGGATGGACTTAACATCAGAAAACCAAGGAAGGATTCCAGAGAGCCCAACTTTACAGATTGCGATAGCCATAAAAATAGGTCAAGAAGGACCTCATGCATGTTCCAGGGAGATCTCTGAGATTATATGTGTATCAGCTAAATATAAACCACTTTTTGTGAAGACTGTACTATTGTGGCATGGGTGAGACTGAGTATACCAAGATTGTGCTCATGCTTGGAGTAACTGACTCTTTGGGAAGAGGTCTAAGTTAGCCTCAACAATCCCAAATTCCATGCAAGTGTTGCTAGGGTTGTGGAGAAACTGTGCTTTGATTCTAGAATACCCTCAAAGGAAAAGGCAACATGTTAAAACAATTCTGGATGAAATTCCAAGCATGGGAGCATTTCACCTACTTCATCATGGAAATCTGTTGCAATTATTACCAAACAAACCAAGTGTCTTCTGTTAGTTAAGTCCTGTTCCAAAGGAACATACATTGTTTCCAAATTACCATAGCTTCCTCCCCTCTTCTAACCTACTGTAATTTTTTCCACAAGAGTTATTAAGTAATTTTGTTTGTCTAAAGCTGCCCAGAATGTGTCCCTTCCCTTTAAAAGTAAAGTTCTTTTAAAGTTTTATTCAGAGTATATTGAATGATGCCTCATCATTAGAACAGCTTTCTTAATCCCATTAAATAATGCAACAATAGTGGGTGGTTAGGGCAATGGGGGAGTGGGGAAGGGACAGACATATGAAAAAGGTGTCCAGATACTCATAGTAGCTGCTGCTGCTGCTGCTAAGTCGCTTCAGTCATGTCCGACTCCGTGCAACCCCATAGACGGCAGCCCACCAGGCTCCCCTGTCCCTGGGATTCTCCAGGCAAGATCACTGGAGTGGGTTGCCATTTCCTTTTCCAATGCATGAAAGTGAAAAGTGAAAGTGAAGTTGCTCAGTCGTGTTCGACTCTTAGCAACCCCATGGACTGCAGCCCACCAGGCCCCTCCATCCATGGGATTTTTCAAGCAAGAGTACTGGAGTGGGGTGCCATTGTCTTCTCCAACTCATAGTAGAAGTGGGTCATTATGGCATCTTCCAAACAGGCAGGGTTACATGTCGATTTTGGCTCTGGCATTGCTTGAATTTGGGCTTCCCAGGTGGCTCAGTGGTAAAGAATCCACCTGCCAATGCAGGAGACTCAAGAGATGTGGGTTCGATTCCTGGGTCAGGAAGATCCCCTAGTAACCCACTCTGGTAACCCACTGAAGTATTCTTGCCATGGACAAAGGAGCCTTTGTTATCAATGGGAAGTACGAATAATTTGTGGTAAATCCATACCAAGAAATATCGCACTGTAGTTGAAAGAAGGAGAGATTTCTGTACTAATTCAGGTAAATCTTCCACATTGCTAAGCAAGAAAAGCAAATTGTCAAAAAAAATGTAAATTACCTCATTCATGAGAGAAACTACTTTCATCTACATATTCTGTATATGTAAATACACAGAGAAAGGACTGATGAGCGTATATCAAGCCATTAATGGTTGTTTCTTCTGAGATGAGGAGATCAGGAGGTGGGTGGGGACTAGAACAGGGCAAGTGGAATAAGGGAACTGTCACATTTCACTGTGCAAAGTCCTATTTGTTTCTATCTTTTCAATAATTTGGTATTTATGTATTACTAGTATAAGATAAAAACAAATAGAAAGCTACATAAGATGAATGTAACACATGGACCAAGTCCCAAGGCACTTCATACCATTAAATTGATGCTGACCAGAAAAAACTGTACTGTGAGTATAGGATTCACATGTTGTTGGCTACCTTTGTTAGCATAGAATTACTTTCTGTGCGACATTTACTTTGATAGGATGAGGGAGATCTCATGCTTTGACAAATACTGTGCCTACTGCATTTTCAGGCCCTCACATTTGCCATTCCCACTGCCTGGAACACTCTTCCTACAAATATCTACAGCTAGTCCTCCCACTCTTTAGATATTTGCTCAAATATTTTCTCCTCAGCCAAGTCTTTCCTATCTTCCCTTCTTTGAACTGTAGTACTCAACATATCCCCCAGTGCTCCCCATTGCCCATCCCTGCTTTATTTCCCTCCATAGCCTTTTCAGTCATCTAACACGCTACCGTTTCACTTACTTGCTCGTTCGATATCCATCTCCTCTCCCTACAAGTTAAACCTGTAAAGGTAGAAACATTTTTCAAATGTTTCATGGCCATAACCCTGGGTCTAAAATAATATCTGGCACATAGTATGTGCTTAATAAATTTGTGTTGAACCAATAGAAGAATGAATTATTAATTTCATTTGAGTAAAGGAGACTGAATGTGGGAGCTGTTGCCATAGCCCTGATGAAAAACATTTGTTTCTCTGAACTCTAATCACCAAATCTTGCCATGGAGTAAAGGTAATTTAAAAACTGGATATTGGTGGCAAAAGAGGGTTTCCAAATTTTCTTCTACTGGCGAAAGCATTTGCCCTCATTCACCCACTGTAGTGGCTCAGCTGTAAAGAATCCTCCTGCCAATGCAGGAGATGCAGGTTTGATCCCTGAGTTGGGAAGATCCCCAAGAGAAGGAAATGGCAACCCACTCCAGTATCCTTGCCTAGGAAATTCCATGGACAGAGGACCTGGTGGGTTACAGTCCATGATGTCGCAAAAGAGTCGGACACAACTTAGTGACTAAATAACAACCCACTATTCAGCATTGAAACTCAGAAAGAGAGGGAAAATTGGAGCAGAGATACCATTTCCCTTTCTCCCTGCTTCTGGCCAAGCTGAACCAATCATGGAATCACAACTAATCTGAAATTTAATTGAGAATATGAGACGTCAGGCATTTAAAAGCTTAACTGCTAGATCGTTAGGGCAATGTGTTACCTGTCTCAGTTTGGACTTGCTGTGAACATAACTTTATTTCTATACTAAATGGATTTTACCCTCCACCCACTTACATCTCCTTCCTAGTGAGTCCTTATTTACACTGGCATTTTATTTTCCTTCAATATTCCCTGAATATGTCTGAACGTGAAAATACTTTCTTTAATTGACAAGTCCAGCAATCCAAGATAAAATATAGCAACGAGTGGGTTCTTAGATGTTTCTTTGTATTTGAGCATATTAAGCTTAAAGGCAGAAAGTGTTAAACTGTTTTTTGAAAGCATACTGTGTTTTTTTTAATTCTTTGTCCACAAAAGGACTCTCTGAATGTATAATGCAGAGCTAGTTTGGGAAGACCAAGAAAATTAAAGAGAATTAGAAGCAAAAAGACCTGAAGGAAGAGCACCTGTGTGTGGGAAGTGAGGTAGGTGTTCATTAAGAGTTGGAAAAACAATTTTCTTCCCTAAATTCCATAAGGATGCCAAATCAACAGAAAAGAACAGAGCCCTAGCCCTAAAACCATAAGGCACCATTTAGTTTGACATATTTTTTTGGTATTTTCCAAGGGGCACAGAATAAAGATATTCCAAAACTGGTAAAAGATAAATCTTCCTTGTCATTGTTTAAAACCCCTTCAAGGAGACAGAATAACAAACCATTCTTCTTGTAGGAACCTAAGCTTTTCAGATCTCATCTACATCTCTCTTGCTTCCATTTAAATGTAATGCCTCCTCCATAGTGCTTGGAGTAAACAGACAGAGGTGTCCCTTCTTGGGAAATCTGAAGTTTCCCACTGGCCCCCACCTGCACGTGGGCTGGGGCACAGCTTCACATGGTGTGCTTTACACTGAGGTGCAAAACACAGTGTTCTGTAAACACTTCTAAGAACTATTATAAAGCGCTGAGGCTGCTCTGCCAATCAGATCCGTGATAAACTGAGCACTGCTCAGCCTATAACAGGCTACACGTTGCCTGCAGGTCTAGCTGTTAAAATGACGGAGCAATGCTCCCGAACAGGTTGGGTGGTGACTATGGGCCCCATGACTCACCCTCACCTTAGTTTTAACAGACAGGCTTTGGAAACCAGGCTGGTAAGGGTCTGCTGGGTAGATTCCATGTGCTGCGCCGTCCTGTCTGAATTGCCCAGGAGCCTTGAGCTCTGTGTGTCTGGGCAGGATGGGGGTGGGGCATATCAAGAATGAGGCATCAGAAGAGAAGCCGTGATATCCAAAGTCTTTGGTCAGCTGTGTAAAGCCGAATGTCTGGTTCAATGCAAGTTTCGTGAAGTCAAACCACCAGGTCAAGCTTGGGGACATTACTTGTGGCGTGGGCTGGTTTTTACCCTTTGGGTTTTATGCAAATTTGAAAACAACAAAGACATCAGGCTTTTTCTTGCATATCTCTTTTATCCTATGCCCAATTTTGGTAGATTCTACTGTCTCAAGTGAAGGAAGAAATACACTTCCCATGTCCATGTTTCCATAAGCACATAGTTTTACTTATACTACAAGGTAGTAATTATTCTGATAAAACAATGATGACATAGTAATAAGGATACAATTATGAGTTTGACACTACCAGTGGCTATGTAAAAATTGCTGATTTTTTTTTATCATTGAAATGGTTTGAATTGTATTCCTTGTCCAAGGCTTTGAGAATAATTAGAATTCTTTGATTACACAAGTGTCTCATGAAATGTGTTAATGAGATTGTTTTCTGATATGCAAAAGTGTCCCAACATGGTTTTTAAGTACAGGCTGCACATCCCTGGCCAATTATCATACGAAATGCAACTATTTCTCTTTGTCTGTCACTAGTGTTTGGATAGACAGCATTAGCCCTAACTGCATAATTCTGGCTTAATTTTCATGTCTGATAGTATAGTAATGTTGTGAGGCATTTACTTAGCAACAGGGGTAAATGTTTGTTTTAAATGTGATTTCCCTTCTTCAGCCTCTTTGGAAATAGGCCTAAATTAAGAAGTGCTCCTTCAGTGTCTTCAGAGGAGAGACCATGTTTTTGCACACACACCTCGGCTTGTTTTTCCTTCCTCCCTGTGGTAATTGTGATGAGGTGAGGGTCTGCAAAATTCTGAAGTGCAGACAAATTGTTCTGCACTTTTATGAATGCAAGATGGAAAATGTGACCAAAATATCACAGAGAATCTCATTTATGTCTGTTTAAGCTTTGTGTTAGTACCTCACACTGGGTGGCTTCAACAACAGAAGTGTATTGTCTTGCAGTGCTGGAGGTTGCTAGTCTGAGATCAAGGTGTTGGCAGGATCGGTGTCTTCTGAGGGCCTGAAGGAAAATCCGTTCCATTCTTCTCCCCTGGCTTCAGGTGGTTTGCTGGCAGTCATTGGCGATCCTTGGCTTGAAGATCTCTGCCTTAATCTTCACATGACATCTTTCCTGTGTGTGTGTGTGTGTGTGTGTGTGTGTGTGTTCAAATTAAGGCACCAGTCATATTGGATGGGGAGCCCACCCCACTCCAGTATGACCTCATTTTAACTAATTATACTTGCCACAAACCCATTTTCAAATAAAGTCCCATTCTGAGATCCTGACCACTGGGATTTCAACATATGAACTTGTGGGGGATACAATTCAAATCAAAACAGTCTTCAAATACATAATAGACTATGTAATTCCATGAATATGTATTAAATTATAAGTTGATTTTTCAAGATTAGTGTGACATTTGCTTTTCAACTTCTAGTAACTCCTTCAGGACTCTTGTGTCTTCCTATACCAAGCTCCAGGAAGAAGAGTTAAAATTTCCAGCAAAGCCCTTCAGATCAGATCAGTCGCTCAGTCATGTCCGACTCTTTGTGACCCCATGAATCGCAGCACACCAGGCCTCCCTGTCCATCACCAACTCCTGAAGTTCACTCAGACTCACGTCCATCGAGTCAGTGATGCCATCCAGCCATCTCATCCTCTGTCACCCCCTTCTCCTCCTGCCCCCAATCCCTCCCAGCATCAGAGTCTTTTCCAATGAGTCAACTCTTCACATGAGGTGGCCAAAGTACTGGAGTTTCAGCTTTAGCATTATTCCTTCCAAAGAAATCCCAGGGCTGATCTCCTTTAGAATGGACTGGTTGGATCTCTTTGCAGTCCAAGAGACTTTCAAGAGTCTTCTCAAACACCACAGTTCAAAAGCATCAATTCTTTGGCACTCAGCCTTCTTCACAGTCCAACTCTCACATCCATACATGACCAATGGAAAAACCATAGCCTTGACTAGACGAACCTTTATTGGCAAAGGAATGTCTCTGCTTTTTAATATGCTTTCTAGGTTGGTCATAACTTTCCTTCCAAGGAGTAAGCATCTTTTAATTTCATGGCTGCAGTCACCATCTGCAGTGATTTTGGAGCCCAGAAAAATAAAGTCTGACACTGTTTCCACTGTTTCCCCATCTATTTCCCATGAAGTGATGGGACTGGATGTCATGACCTTAATTTTCTAAATGTTGAGCTTTAAGCCAACTTTTTCACTCTCCACTTTCACCTTCATCAAGAGGCTTTTTAGTTCCTCTTCACTTTCTGCCATAAGGGTGGTGTCATCTGCATATCTGAGGTTATTGATATGTCTCCCGGCAATCTTGATTCCAGCTTGTGCTTCTTCCAGCCCAGCGTTTCTCATGATGTACTCTGCATATAAGTTAAATAAACAGGGTGACAATATACAGCCTTGACGTACTCCTTTTCCTATTTGGAACCACTCTGTTGTTCCATGTCCAGTTCTAACTGTTGCTTCCTGACCTGCATACAGATTTCTCAAGAGGTAGGTCAGGTGGTCTGGTATTCCCATCTCTTTCAGAATTTTCCACAGTTTATTGTGATCCACATAGTCAAAGGCTTTGGCATAGTCAATAAAGCAGAAATAGATGTTTTTCTGGAACTCTCTTGCTTTTTCCATGATCCAGCGGATGTTGGCAATTTGATCTCTGGTTCCTCTGCCTTTTCTTAAACCAGCTTGAACATCAGGAAGTTAACGGTTCACATATTGCTGAAGCCTGGCTTGGAGAATTTTGAGCATTACTTTACTAGCGTGTGAGATGAGAGGAATTGTGTGGTAGTTTGAGCACTCTTTGGCATTGCCTTTCTTTTGGATTGGAATGAAAACTGCCCTTTTCCAGTCCTGTGGCCACTGCTGAGTTTTCCAAATTTGCTGGCATATTGAGTGCAGCACTTTCACAGCATCATCTTTCAGGATTTGGAATAGCTCAACTGGAATTCCATCACCTCCACTAGCTTTGTTCGTAGTGATGCTTTCTAAGGCCTACTTGACTTCACATTCCAGGATGTCTGGCTCTAGGTCAGTGATCACACCATCGTGATTATCTGGGTCATGAAGCTCTTTTTTGTACAGTTCTTCTGTGTATTCTTGCCATCTCTTCTTAATATCATCTGCTTCTGTTAGGTCCTTACCATTTCTGTCCTTTATCGAGCCCACCTTTGCATGAAATGTTCCCTTGGTATCTCTAATTTTCTTGAAGAGATCCCTAGTCTTTCCCATTCTGTTGTTTTCCTCTATTTCTTTGCATTGATTGCTGAAGAAGGCTTTCTTATCTCTTGCTATTCTTTGGAACTCTGCATTCAGATATTTATATCTTTCCTTTTCTCCTTTGCTTTTCGCTTCTCTTCTTTTCACAGCAAAGCCCTTACTGTCCACCAAATTTTGGTCCAGCCTTTCCCAGTACAAGATAATAAGAATACCTTATTTACCACATGCTCCTCACTTTAGTCACTGTTTCCTTTGCTGCTTCTATTAATTTTGATAAAATATGAGAGTATATGCTTTGTGAAGGGGCACAGCCCTCATTGGGAGTCTAACTTAACCACAGAGTATGTGTTAAACTGAGCCCAGAGACCTTTTCAGGTTTTCAGATTCTTACAGTGCGTTAAGTTGTGTGTATTAATTGCTTCGTCATGTCCGATTCTTTGCAACCCTAGGGCCTGTAGCCTACCAGGCTCCTCTGTCCATGGGATTCTCCAGGCAAGAATAGTGGAGTAGATTCCCACTCCCTTCTACAGGGTATCTTCCTGACCCAGGAATTGAACCTGGGTCTCCTGCAATCTTTAGGAATGCAGTAATTCTTTAGGTAAAGTGGATTCTTTTCCGTTTGAGCCACCAGGGAAACCTTAGCACTCATGAGCTATCTTCCAGACCCCTCAAGAATACCACAACAGGATACTAAGGAAATGTCACATTGAGAGACATGACTAATCAGATGAACCTCATTAATTATTGCAAGATGCACAGACTAGTGAAGTCACGAAGTAGGACCAGAGCTGCACAAAAGATGATGGGAAAGGGGCATGTATTTGTGGGTGTGAGAGAGAGGTTCAATCTAGCAGGCAGACTGATGGAGAGTCTGAGAGGCCTGGTTACAAATAGAAGGTGGCATGCCAGGCTGGCACAGTCCTGAGAAGGCCCAAATTGGAATCACAGAGATGGGTAGTGAAGCTTGGCCTTGGGAAATTCAGGAGCAGATGGTGATCAGAAATACAGGCAAGCAGCTTAATTTTGAGAAGACAGACCCAAGCCACAATGCTCCTGGTAGGAATGTTCTCTCATATACGGCGGAGACCCTCCTCAGCACTTTGATTTTTTGGTCCTCAGTTGTTGGAGGCATTGTTCTTTCTCTGTTGGTGTCCTGTCACTCAAATGCTCTAATTCTCCCAGATTCTCCTACTTGTTATCTATTCACTGATACCCATTTGCTTTGTGTTTCAAGGGGAGAAAGGTGACTGTAACAGGGACAGATTCAGTAAAGCAGTGGGGAGGGATGTCTCAGTGCAGTGGGCTGAGGAGAGAATGGACAATAATAGCTAGACAGTCTTGCTGTGATGGGAGACAAATGAATGAGTGATCTCACTAAGAGACCAGGAAGTCCTTGGGATTCCTGACTCTTCACCACTCACACTCACTTTGAAGTCATTTCACTTATATCCAACTCTTTCAATACCATCCATGTGCTGATTACTCCTCAACTTGTATCTCCAAGCCTGACTGCTCTCCTGAACATCAGAATCATATTTCCAGCTGCTTACTTGAGCTCTGCTTTTGTATGTCTCCAACAGAATCAATCCTCTGCAAAGTAATCAGAGGGATCTTCTAGAACAGTAAAGTAGATCCTGCTATTTTCTTATTTAAAGCCTTCTAAAGGCTTTCTAAAATACTTTTTCAATTCCTTTTTACAGCCTTCAAGATACTACATAATCTTCCTTGCTAATCTCACTTCCTGGGCTTCCCTAGTGGCTCAGGTGGTCAAGAATCACCTGCAATTCAGAAGACCTGGTTTTGATCCCTGGGTTGGGAAGATCCCTTGGAGGAGGGCATGGCAACTCATTCAAGTATTTTTGCTTGGAGAATCCCAAGGGACAGAAGGGCCTGGTGGCCTACAAAGAGTTGGACATACAACTGAGAAACTAAGGACATGTACACACAACATTTTTCCAACAATTTTCACATTTTTTTACTATGTTCCAGTCACACTACCAAATTTACATCTGTTGGCTGAGCAAGCTCTCTGTGAACTTGTAGTTCATTTTACCTGAGTGATCATTCACCAGATCTTCGTCTAGTTGCCTCCTTCTCATCATTCAGGCCAAAGCAGGTAAGTCACTGCTTCCTAAGTGGCCTTTCTCAGACTCACAGTCCAAAGTAGCAAAGTCCATCCACTCCCCTCAAGGTACTCTTTCCTTTTACACTGGTTAACTTGATTCACAGTGTGTATTTTTGCAAATTGGTTTACACCTATAATGCCTGTTTCTTCTTCCAAACTTCCATCATGAGATAGACAATTACTCAGGGAAAATAAGAACCATGGAGATTTGTGTTTGGTTTTTCTTTGTTTGTTTGGCTTAGCATGACGTTTCCAGTGTTCAAGATAGTTCCAGTTATATAAATGTTCAATAAACATTTACTGAATGGTTGTTCATCCGCTCAGTCATGTTGACTCTTGGTGACCCCATAGACTGCAACATGCCAGGCTTCCCTGTCCTTCACCATCTCGTGCAGCTTGCTCAAACTCACATCCATTAAGTCAGTGATACCATACAACCATCTCGTCCACTATAATTCCATTTTCTTCCCGCCTTCAAGCTTTCCTAGCCTCATGCTCTTTTCTAATGAGTTGGCTGTTTGCATCAGGTGGCCAAAATATTGGAGCTTCAGTCCTTCCAATGAATATTCATGACTGATTTTCTTTAGGATTGACTGGTTGGATCTCCTTGAAGTCCAAGGGACTCTCAAGACTCTTCTCCAACACCACAGTTCAAAAGCATCAATTCTTCGGTGCTCAGTTTTCTTTAAGGTCCAACTCTCACATCCATACGTAACTACTGAAAAACCATAGCTTTGACTCTACGGACGTTTGTTGGCAAAGTAATGTCTCTGCTTTTTAATATGCTGTCTAGGTTTGTCATAGCTTTTCTTCCAAGTGGCAAGCGTCTTTTAATTTTGAGGCTGCAGTCACTATTTGCAGTGATTTTGGAGCTCAGGAAAATACTCTTTTTCCATTGTTTCCCCATGTATTTGCCATGAAGTGATGGGACTGGATGCCATGATCTTTTTTTTTTTTTTTTTTTTTTTTTGATTGTTGAGTATTAAGTCAGCTTTTTCACTCTCCTCTTTCACCTTCATTAAGAGACCCTTTAGTTTCCTCGCTTTCTACCATAAGGGTGGTGTCATCTGCATGTCTGCTTCATCCTTCTGCTTCATCCAGCCTGGCATTTCACATGATGTACATTGCATATAAGTTAAACAAGTAGGGTGACAATATACAGCCTTGATGTACTCTTTTCCCAATTTGAAACCAGTCCTTTGTCCCATGTCCTGTTCTAACTCTTGCTTCTTGACCTGCATACAGGTTTCTCAGGAGGCAGGTCAGGTGGTCTGGTATTTCCGTCTCTTTAAGAATTTTCCACAGCTTTTTGTGATCCACACAGTCAAAGCCTTTAGCATAGTCAATGAAGTAGGAGTAGATACGTTCTAGAATTCTCTTGCTTTTTAAATAATCCATTGGATGTTGGCAGTTTGATCTCTGGTTCCTCTGCCTTTCATAATCCAGCTGGAACATCTGGAAGTTCTCAGTTCGTGTACTGTAGAAGCCTGGCTTAGAGAATTTTGAGCATGACTTTGCTAGCATGTGAGATGAGTGCAATTTTGCCAAAGTTTGAACCTTCTTTGGCATTGCCCTTCTTTGGGACTGGAATGAAAACTGACATTTTTCAGCCCTGTGGCCACTGCTGAGTTTTCCAAATTTGCTGGCATATTGAGCGCAGCACTTTCACAGCATTATCTTTTGGGATTTGAAATAGCTCAACTGAAATTCCATCACCTCCACTAGCTTTGTTCATACTGATGCTTCCTAAGGCCCACTTGACTTCCCACTTCAAGATGTCTGGCACTAGGTCAGTGATCACACCATCGTGATTATCTGGGTCATGAAGCTCTTTTTTTGTACAGTTCTTATGTGTATTCTTGCCACCTCTTATTAATATCCTCTGCTTCTGTTAGGGCCACACCATTTCTGTACTCTAATGTGCCCATCTTTGCATGAAATATTCCCTTAGTATCTTTAATTTTCTTGAAGACATCTCTAATTCTTTCCCGTTCTATTGTTTTCCTTTATTTCTTTGCATTGTTCACTGAGGAAGGCTTTCTTATCTCTCCTAGCTATTCTTAGGAACTCTGTATTCAAATGGGTATATCTTTCTTTTTTTCCTTTCCTTTTCCCTCTCTCAGCTATTTGTAAGGCCTCCTCAGACAGCCATTTTGCCTTTTTGCTTTTCTTTTTCTTAAGGATGGTTTTGATCCCCACCTCCTGTACAATGTGATGAACCTCCATCCACACTTCTTTAGACACTCTGCCTATCAGATCTAATCCCTTGAATCTATTTGTCACTTCCACTGTACAGTCATAAGGGATTTGATTTAGGTCATACCTGAATGGTCTAGTGGTTTTCCCTACTTTCTTCAATTTAAGTCTGAATTTGGCAATAAGGAGTTCATCATCTGAGCCACAGTCAGCTCCTGGTCTTGTTTTTTTCTGACTTTATAAAACTTCTCCATCTTCGACTGCAAAGACTATAATCAATTTCATTTCGGTATTGACCATCTGGTGATGTCCACATGTAGAGTCATCGTTGGAAGAGGGTGTTTGCTATGAGCAGTGCATTATCTCCTGGCAAAACTCTGTTAGTCTTTGTCCTGCTTCATTTTCTACTCCAATGCACCTTATTCTAGGTATCTCTTTACTTCCTACTTTTGCATTCCAGTCCCCTAGGATGAAAAGGACATCTTTTTTTTTTTTTTTCTTTTGGTGTTAGTTCTATAAAGTCTTGTAGGTCTTCATAGTGGAGAAGGCAATGACACCCCACTCCAGTACTCTTGCCTGGAAAATCCCATGGATGGAGGAGCCTGGTAGGCTGCAGTCCATGGGGTCGCTAGGAGTCGGACACGACTGAGTCGACTTCACTTTCACTTTTCACTTTCATGCATTGGAGAAGGAAATGGCAACCCACTCCAGTGTTCTTGCCTGAAGAATCTCAGGGATGGGGGAGCCTGATGGGCTGCCATCTATGGGGTCGCACAGAGTCGGACACAACTGAAGTGACTTAGCAGTAGCAGCAGGTCTTCATAGAACCATTCAACTTCAGTTTCTTCAGCATTTGTGGTTGGGGCATAGACTTGGATTACTGTGATGTTGACTGGTTTGTTTTGGAAATGAACAGAGATCATTCTGTCATTTTTGAGATTGTATCCAAGTACTGCATTTTGGACTCTTTTGTTGACTATGAGTGTTACTCCATTTCTTCTAAGGGATTCTTGCCCACGGTAGTAGATACGATGGTCATATGAATTAAAAATTTGCCCATTCTTGTCCATTTTAGTTCACTGAACCTGAGGCAAAACTATGGTAGGGGTAATGGTGACCTCCTTCCAAAGGATTTATGCAAGCACCCGTGGTTCCCAGGACTGTTGTAGTCAGTGCTCCAACCTTGTGGCAGGCCACAGTTGATCCATACCTCTACTGGAGGCTCCCGGACACTCATTGGAGAAGATGAGTGCATGTCCTTCTGCTCCACCATGTGGGCACATCTTGGGACCACAAGCCTCATCCTCAAGCCTGCCATCCTATCAGAGGGCAGACTGAATGAAAACCACAATCACAGAAAATTAACCAAACTGATCACAATCTTGTCTAACACAATAAAACTCTGAGCCATGCTGAGTAGGGCCACCCAAGACAGACAGGTCATGGTGGAGGGTGCTCAGAGTACTCAGTCACTCAGCTGTGTTCAACTCTTTGTGACCCCCATGGACTGCAGCCCATCAGGCTCCTCTGTCCATAGAATTCTCCAGGCAAGAATACTAGAGTGGGTTGTCATATCCTACTCCAGGGGATCTTTCCTGGCCCAGGGATCGAATCTGAATCTCCTGCATTGGCAGGCAGATTCTTTACCACTGCACCACCTTGGAAGGTAAAGATTGAGTGTGTGCATGCTAAGTCACTTCAGTCCTGTCTGACTCGTTGTGACCCCATGGACTGTAGCCTGCCAGGCTCCTCTGTCCATGGGATTTTCCAGGCAAGAATACTGGAATGGGTTTCCATTTCTTTCTCCAGTCATGGTGGAGAGTTCTGACAAAACGTGGTCCACTGGAGCAGGGAATGGCCAATCACTTCAGCATTCTTGCCTTGAGAACCCCATGAACAGTACGGACAGTATTTCCTGAAAAAGTAACTAGTAATATGTCCAGAATCCAACCATTTCTTACCACTTCCACTGCTTCTGCTCTGGTATAAGCCCTCATCTTCTCTTGCCTCAGTTACTGATATAGCTTCCTGATTAGTTTCCCTTCTTTTTACCTCCCTCAGTTTATTCCCAGCAGTCAAAGTGAACTCATAAAAATGGTGACAGACACTTCTCTGCTCAAAACCCTCCAGTGACTTCTCATCTCAGAATAACATTCAGTCTTCATATATCTTGATTCTTTGCTACCTCTGCTTTCATCACCTATTACTCTCCCTTCCTCACTCTATTCCATCTATAGTGACCTCCTTGATATTCAATGAGGATGCCAAGCATGCTTCTGTTTCAGAAATTTTGCGCTTGTTATTCCCTCTGAATATTATATGAAGAACATTCCCCAGACATCCACATGGCTTGTTCTTGTCTTGTGCTTCCTTCAAGTCTTAACTTATTTTATCAAGACCCTTACAGGCTATCATAATAAAAATATTATATATATAAAAGTTATATTGTCACACTGCTTATTTAACTTATACACAGAGTACATCATGCAAAATGCCAGGCTGGATGTAGCAGAAGCTGGAATCAAGATTTCAGGGAGAAATAACAATAACCTCAGACATGCAGATGCCACCACCCTAATGGCAGAAAATGAAGAGGAACTAAAGAGCCTCTTGATGAAAGTTAAAGAAGAGAGTGAAAAAGCTGGTTAAAACTCAACATTCAAGAAATGAAGATCATGGCATCCGGTCCCATCACTCATGGAAAACAGATGGGGAAACAATGGAAACAGTGACAGACTTTATTTTCGTAGGCTCCAAATCACTGCAGTTGGTGACTGCAAACATGAAATTAAAAGACACTTAAGACTTGGAAGAAAAGCTATGGAAAATCTAGATAGCATATTAAAAAGCAGAGACATTACTTTGCTGACAAAGTTCTGTCTAGTCAAAGCTATGGTTTTTCCAGTAGTCATGTATGAATGTGAGAGTTGGACCATAAAGAAAACTGAGCACTGAAGAATTGATGCTTCTGAACTATGGTGTTGGAGAAGACTCTTAATAGCCCCTTGGATTGCAAGGAGATCAAATCAGTCAATCCTAAAGGAAATCAGTCCTGAATATTCATTGGAAGGATTGATGCTGAAGCTGACATTCCAATATTTTGGCCACCTGATGCAAAGAACTGACTCATTGGAAAAGACCCTGATGCAGGGAAAGACTGAAGGGGGAGGAGAAGGGGATGACAGAGGATGAGATGGTTGGATGGGATCACCGACTCCAAGGATATGAATTTGAGCAAGCTCTGGGAGTTGGTGATGAACAGGGAAGCCTGGCTTGCTTCAGTCTATGGGGTCTCAAAGAGTCAGACATGACTGAATTACTGAACTGAACATACTACCATAATATTAATATTATATATATACATATAAAAGTTATAGAAATTATTTGTTAAACACTTAAATATATAGTATATATATATATAATAATGCTGTCAATACAGCTCTATCTAACAGATTCTGGTTGATGTTTGATAGGAAATCACAAAATTCTGTGAAACAATTATCCTTCAATTAAAAAAAATAAAGTGGCAAAAAAAAACCAGATAAACAAGGTCCTAGTGTATAGCATAAGAATCATACTCAATAATTTATGATAAACCATAATGGCAAAGAATATAAAAAGTATATATGTATATATTTGTATAACACAGTCACTTTGCTGTATACCAGAAATTAACGTATTGTAAATCAACTATATTTCAATAAAACAAATGAGATTTAAAAAGTAAAAAAAATATATAGCTCTATCTTTTAAAGAAAAATGTATCAGGACAGATCAAACATTTAGCTCAATTTGATCTTTATCAGAAATACTGGTTATCATTTACTTAGCATTTAAAAATATGTTTTTTCAGCCTATGTGTAATGAGTAATGAGCTATTCAACATATTGACTGTATTCTGAGATACTCTTCTTGAGAAAAACCCTTCAAATCTTTGAAATGGTGCTTATTGACATCAAGTATGCCGGGGAGAAGTGATTGTTTTCATTTTCCTCATTTCAAAAATTCTTATGACAAATTTCCCCTTGATTTCCTTGATTTTAATACAAGATGCCTATTTCTTTGGTCACTGAACCAAAAGATATATTCTTATTGGCTAGAGCATAATAATATTCCATTTTCCTCACTTACTTCAATATCAGGTCAAGATCAGGAAATGCTCTGCCAATTTCTCTCTTTGCAAACAATAGGCTTCTAACACTTAAGTACTTTATTTTTTTAATATAAATTTATTTTAATTGGAGGCTAATTATTTTACAATATTGTATTGGTTTTGCCATACATTGCCATGCATCCACCACAGGTATACATGTGTCCCCATCGTGAACCTCCCTCCCCATCCCCTCCCTCTGGGTCGTCCCAGTGCATCAGCCCCGAGCATCCTATATCATGCATTGAACCTGGACTGGCGATTCATTTAACATAATGTAATATACATGTTTCAATGCCATTATCCCAAATTATCCCACCCCTCCCTCTCCCACAGAGTCCAAAAGACTGTTAGGTACATCTGTGTCTCTTTTGCTGTCTTGCATACAGGGTTATCATTACCATCTTTCTAAATTCCATATATATGTGTGTTAGTATACTGTATTGGTGTTTTTCTTTCTGGCTTCACTCTGTACAATAGGCTGCAATTTCATCCACCTCATTAGAACTGATTCAAATGTATTCTTTTTAATGGCTGAGTAATACTCCATTGTGTATATGTACCACTGCTTTCTTATCCATTCATCTGCTGATGGACATCTAGGTTGCTTCCATGTCCTGGCTATTATAAACAGTGCTGCGATGAACACTGGGGTACATGTGTCTCTTTCAATTCTGGTTTCCTCAGTGTGTATGCCCAGCAGTGGGATTGCTGGGTCATAAGGCAGTTCTATTTCCAGTTTTTTAAGGAATCTCCACACTGTTCTCCATAGTGGCTGTACTAGTTTGCATTCCCACCAACAATGTAAGAGGGTTCCCTTTTCTCCACACCCTCTCCAGCTTTTATTATTTGTAGACTTTTGGCTCGCAGCCATTCTGACTGGCGTGAAATGGTACCTCATAGTGGTTTTGATTTGCATTTCTCTGATAATGAGTGATGTTGAGCATCTTTTCATGTGTTTGTTAGCCATCTGTATGTCTTCTTTGGAGAAATGCCTATTTAGTTCTTTGGCCCATTTTTTGATTGGGTCATTTATTTTTCTGGAGTTGAGCTGTAGGAGTTGCTTGTATATTTTTGAGATTAGTTGTTTGTCAGTTGCTTCATTTGCTATTATTTTCTCCCATTCTGAAGGCTGGCTTTTCACCTTGCTTATAATTTCCTTTGTTGTGCAGAAGCTTTTAAGTTTAATTAGGTCCCATTTGTTTATTTTTGCTTTTATTTCCAATATTCTGGGAGGCGGGTCAGAGAGGATCCTGCTGTGATGTATGTCAGAGAGGGTTTTGCCTATGTTCTCCTCTAGGAGTTTTACAGTTTCTAGTCTTACGCTTAGATCTTTAATCCATTTTGAGTTTATTTTTGTGTATGGTGTTAGAAAGTGCTCTAGTTTCATTCTTTTACAAGTGGTTGACCAGTTTTCCCAGCACCATTTGTTAAAGAGATTGTCTTTAATCCATTGTATATTCTTGGCTCCTTTGTCAAAGATAAGGTGTCCATATGTGCATGGATTTATCTCTGGGCTTTCTATTTTGTTCCATTGATCAATATTTCTGTCTTTGTGCCAGTACCATACTGTCTTGATGACTGTGTCTTTGTAGTAGAGCCTGAGGTCAGGCAGGGTGATTCCTTCAGTTCCATTCTTCTTTCTCAAGATCGCTTTGGCTATTCGAGGTTTTTTGTATTTCCATACAAATTGTGAAATTATTTGTTCTAGCTCTGTGAAGAATACTGTTGGTAGCTTGAAAGGGATTGCATTGAATCTATAAATTGCTTTGGGTAGTATACTCATTTTCACTATATTGATTCTTCCAATCCATGAACATGGTATATTTCTCCATCTATTAGTGTCCTCTTTGATTTCTTTCACCAGTGTTTTATAGTTTTATATATATAGGTCTTTAGTTTCTTTAGGTAGATATATTCCTAAGTATTTTATTCTTTCCGTTGCAATGGTGAATGGAATTGTTTCCTTAATTTCTCTTTCTGTTTTCTCATTATTAGTGTATAGGAATGCAAGGGATTTCTGTGTGTTGATTTTATATCCTGCAACTTTACTATAATCATTGATTAGTTCTAGTAATTTTCTGGTAGAGTCTTTAGGGTTTTCTATGTAGAGGATCATGTCATCTGCAAACAGTGAGAGTTTTACTTCTTCTTTTCCAATTTGGATTGCTTTTATTTCTTTTTCTGCTCTGATTGCTGTGGCCAAAACTTCCAAAACTATGTTGAATAGTAGTGGTGACAGTGGGCACCCTTGTCTTGTTCCTGACTTTAGGGGAAATGCTTTAAATTTTTCACCATGAGGATAATGTTTGCTGTGGGTTTGTCATATATAGCTTTTATTGTGTTGAAGTATGTTCCTTCTATTCCTGCTTTCTGGAGAGTTTTTATCATAAATGGATGTTGAATTTTGTCAAAGGCTTTCTCTGTATCTATTAAGATAATCATCTGGCTTTTATTTTTCAATTTGTTAATGTGGTGTATTACATTGATTTGCAGATAAGAATCCTTGAATCCCTGGGATAAAGCCCACTTGGTCATGGTGTATGATCTTTTTAATGTGTTGTTGGATTCTGATTGCTAGAATTTTGTTAAGGATTTTTGCATCTATGTTCATCAGTGATATTGGCCTATAGTTTTCTTTTTTTGTGGCATCTTTGTCAGGTTTTGGTATTAGGGTGATGGTGGTCTCATAGAATGAGTTTGTTAGTTTACCTTCCTCTGCAATTTTCTGGAAGAGTTTGAGTAGGATAGGTGTTAGCTCTTCTCTAAATTTTTGGTAGAATTCAGCTGTGAAGCCGTCTGGACCTGGGCTTTTGTTTGCTGGAAGATTTCTGATTACAGTTTCAATTTCCATGCTTGCGATGGGTCTGTTAAGATTTTTTATTTCTTCCTGGTTCAGTTTTGGAAAGTTGTACTTTTCTAAGAATTTGTCCATTTCTTCCATGTTGCCCATTTTATTGGCATATAATTGCTGAGAGTAGTCTCATGACCCTTTGTATTTCTGTGTTGTCTGTTGTGATCTCTCCATTTTCATTTCTAATTTTATTGATTTGATTTTTCTCCCTTTGTTTCTTGATGAGTCTGGCTAATGGTTTGTCAATTGTATTTATCCTTTCAAAGAACCAGCTTTTGGCTTTGTTGATTTTTGCTATGGTCTCTTTTGTTTCTTTTGCATTTATTTCTGCCCTGATTTTTAAGATTTCTCTCCTTCTACTAACCCTGGGGTTCTTCATTTCTTCCTTTTCTAGTTGCTTTAGGTGTAGAATTAGGTTATTTATTTGACTTGTTTCTTGAGGTATGCCTGTATTGCTATGAACTTTCCCCTTAGCACTGCTTTTACAGTGTCCCATAGGTTCTCAGTTGTGTTTTCATTTTCATTCGCTTCTATGCATATTTTGATTTCTTTTACGATTTCTTCTGTGATTTGTTGGTTATTCAGCAGTGTGTTGTTCAGCCTCCATATGTTGGAATTTTTAATAGTTTTACTCCTGTAATTGAAATCTAATGTTACTGCATTGTGGTCAGAAAATATGCTTGGAATGATTTCAATTTTTTTGAATTTACCAAGGCTAGATTTATGGCCCAGGATGTGATCTATCCTGGAGAAGGTTCTGTGTGTGCTTGAGAAAAATGTGAAATTCATTGCTTTGAGGTGAAATGTCCTATAAATATCAATTAGGTTTAACTGGTCTATTGTATCATTTAAAGTTTGTGCTTCTTTGTTGATTTTCTGTTTAGTTGATCTATCCATAGGTGTGAGTGGGGTATTAAAGTCTCCCACTATTATTGTGTTATTGTTAATTTCCCCTTTCATACTTGTTAGCCTTTGTCTTACATATTGTGGTGCTCTTATGTTGGGTGCATATATATTTATAATTGTTATATCTTCTTCTTGATCATTATGTAGTGTCCTTCTTTGTCTCTTTTCACAGCCTTTGTTTTAAAGTCTATTTTATCTGATATGAGTATTGCTACTCCTGCTTTATTTTGATCTCTATTTGCATGGAATATCTTTTTTCAGCCCTTCACTTTCAGTCTGTATGTGTCCCCTGTTTTGAGGTGGGTCTCTTGTAGACAACATATATAGGGGTCTTGTTTTTATATTCATTCAGCCAGTCTTTGTCTTTTGGTTGGAGCATTCAACCCATTTACATTTAAGGTAATTATTGATAAGTATGATCCCATTGCCATTTACTTTATTCTTTTGTGTTTGACTTTATACACCATTTTTGTGTCTCCTGTCTAGAGAATATCCTTTAGCATTTGTTAGAGAGCTGGTTTGGTGGTGCTGAATTCTCTCAGCTTTTGCTTGTCTGTAAAGCTTTTGATTTCTCCTTCATATTTGAATGAGATCCTTGCTGGGTACAGTAATCTGGGCTGTAGGTTATTTTCTTTCATCACTTTAAGTATGTCCTGCCATTCCCTCCTGGCCTGAAGAGTTTCTATTGAAACATCAGCTGTTATCCTAATGGGAATTCCCTTGTGTGTTATTTGTTGTTTTTCCCTTGCTGCTTTTAATATTTGTTCTTTGTGTTTGATCTTTGTTAATTTGATTAATATGTGTCTTGGGGTGTTTTGCCTTGGGTTTATCCTGTTTGGGACTCTCTGGGTTTCTTGGACTTGGGTGATTATTTCCTTCCCCATTTTAGGGAAATTTTCAACTATTATCTCCTCAAGTATTTTCTCACGGTCTTTCTTTTTGTCTTCTTCTGGGACTCCTATGATTTGAATGTTGTAGCGTTTAATATTGTCCTGGAGGTCTCTGAGATTGTCTTCATTTCTTTTAATTTGTTTTTCTTTTTTCCTCTCTGATTCATTTATTTCTACCATTGTATCTTCTAATTCATTAATCCTATCTTCTGCCTCTGTTATTCTACTATTTGTTGCCTCCAGAGTGTTTTTGATCTCATTTATTGCATTATTCATTATATATTGACTCTTTTTTATTTCTTCTAGTTCCTTGTTAAACCTTTCTTGCATTTTCTCAGTCCTTGTCTCTAGGCTATTTATCTGTGATTCCATTTTTATTTCAAGATTTTGGATCATTTTCACTATCATTATTCAGAATTCTTTATCAGGTAGATTCCCTATCTCTTCCTCTTTTGTTTGGTTTGGTGGGCATTTATCCTGTTCCTTTACCTGCTGGGTATTCTTCTGTCTTTTCATCTTGTTTATATTACTGAGTTTGGGGTGGCCTTTCTGTATTCTTGCAGTTTGTGGAGTTATCTTTATTATGGAGTTTCCTCGCTGTAGGTGGGGTTGTATCAGTGGCTTGGTTAGGTTTCTTGGTTAGGGAAGCTTGTGTCGGTGTTCTGGTGGGTGGAGCTGGATTTCTTCTCTCTGGAGTGCAATGAAGTGTCTAGTAATGAGTTATGAGATGTCAGTGGTTTTGGAGTAACTTTGGGCAGCCTGTATATTGAAGCTCAGGGCTGTGTTCCTGTGTTGCTGGAGAATTTGCGTGGTATGTCTTGCTCTGGAACTTGTTGGCCCTTTTGTGGTGCTTGGTTTCAGTGTAGGTATGGAGGGGTTTGATAAGCTCCTATTGATTAATGTTCCCGGGAGTCAGGTGTTCTCTGATGTTCTCAGGATTTGGACTCAAGCCTCCTGTTTCTGGTTTTCAGTCTTATTTTTACAGTAGTCTCAAGACTTCTCCTTCTATACAGCACCACTGATAAAACATCTAGGTTAAAGATGAAAAGTTTCTCCACAGTGAGAGACACCCAGAGAGGTTCACAGAGTTACATGGAGAAGAGAAGAGGGAGGAGGGAGTTAGAGGTGACCTGAATGAGATGAGGTGGAATCAAAAGAGGAGAGAGCAAGCTAGCCAGTAATCACTTCCTTATGTGTGCTCCATAGTCTGGACTGCTCAGAGATGTTCATGGAGTTATACAGAGAAGAGAAGAGGGAGGAAGGAGATAGAGGTGGCCAGGAGGATAAAAGGGGGGAATGAAAAGGAGAGAGACAGATCCAGCCAGTAATCAGTTCCCTAAGTGTTCTCCACCATCTGGAACACACAGAGATTCACAGGGTTGGGTAGAGAAGAGAAGGGGGGAGGGAGGAGACAGAAGCGACCTGGTGGAGAAAAAGGAGAGTCCAAAGAGGGAGACAGCAGTCAAGCCAGTAATCTTGCTCCCAAGTAAAAATGGGTACTGAAGATTGGGTTCTTAAAGGTACAAAATTGATAACAAATACCAAAAAGCAAAGATTAGAATTCTAGAGTAGAGGTTGGATTTTCAAAAATACAACATTAAAGAAAAGAAGAAGAAGAAGAAAAAAAAAAGTCACAAAAGTTATTAAAAAATATATATATATATGAAGTTTGCTTTAAAAAATGATCTTTTTTTGATAAGTAATAGTAGATTATAAAAATGAAAATTAAAGGAATAATAGAGGACTTAAAATTTTTTTTTTAATTTTTTAAAAAGAAATGAATGATCGTAAACATAGTAAAAATATATCTAGGACTTTTTCTGGTGTTGTTGTGGGCAGTGTGGGGTCAGTTCATTTTCGGATAGTTCCTTGGTCTGGCTTGTATTTCTCAAGATATATAGGCCCCTTCGTATGTAGTCGGTACTAACTACAGGGTTTTAATCTATTGCACCTGTCACTTCCAAGGTGGTTCCCTCGGTTTTAGCTTCTGTTTGCTGGTCTCTTCAGTGTCTGATTTCCACTCTGACACATAGGGGCGGTGGTGGACACTTTTTTTAGGCTCACTTGTTCAGTCGCGCTGTGGGGAAGGAGGGACGCTGCAAACAAATAACTCTGCCGCACTGGGCCTGCCCCACCCCCCCCCCCCCGACCCTCGCCCGCTCACAGCGCGTGCACCCTCCCTGCCCACAGCTCAGGCTCTAGGTTGCTCCGCAGGGAACTGTCTGAGGCCAGCCCTGGGCTGCATGCACCTCCCAGGTCTAAGCCACTCAGGTTCAGGCACTCGGGTAGTCCTCAGAGGCGCAGACTCCGTTGGGCCTGCATTTTGTGCCCTTCCCAGCTCCGAGCATCTCAGGTGATGAGGTGTTTGGCGAGCACAGTTAGTGCGACGTATTGCCTTTCCCATCCCTGCCGCTCAGTATTCTGGGTGTACAACCGGCCCACCTTCTCAGGCGGCTGATGACTGTCCAGAACCCCAAGAAGTCTTAGTTAGCAAAGAAGCCTGCTTGCAGTTAGGTAGATAATGTCTCTCTGGGGCTGCAATTGCCCCCTTCTGGCTCTGGCTGCCTGTCACCAGAGGGGGATGGTCTGCAGCCAGCTAGTTCTGTTCAGCACTTTGTTCTGTGCGCGGGTCTGGCGGTGTCTTAGGGCTTTTCACGTGGTAGCTATCCCACAGTCTGGTTTGCTAGCCCATATTAGTTCGCTCTGATTAGCCTCGGGGCATTCAGGCCCAAGCCTTACTCTAAGCAAGGCAGCCCGTGCCTCCCTGCCCAGACCCTGCTTGCTAGTGGCAGGTGCAGGCGTCTGCGCTGCTTCTCCGATGGGGGAGTTACCGTTTGGCTCGTAATCTGTGGGTTTTCATTATTTACTTATTTTTCCTCCCTATTATGTTGCCCTCTGTGCTTCCAAGGCTCGCCACAGGCTCGGCAGTGAGAGTGTTTTCTGGTGTTTGGAAACTTCTCTCTTTTTAAGACTCCATTCCCAGGACACAGCTCCATCCCTACCTCTTTTGTCTCTTTTTTTGTCTTTTATATTTTTCCTACCTCCTTTTGAAGAAAATGGGCTGCTTTTCTTGGTGCCTGATGTCTTCTGCCAGCATTCAGAAGTCGTTTTGTGGAATTTACTCAGTGTTTAAATGTTCTCTTGATGAATTTGTGGGGGAGAAAGTGGTCTCCCCGTCCTATTCCTCTGCCATCTTAGGACTGCCTCCCAAATTCCAGTTTAGATGTGTAGCTCAAGAGATTTTTATGTAACCTTTGCTGCTGCTGTTGCTGCTGCTAAGTTGCTTCAGTCATGTCCAACTCTGTGTAACCCCATAGACAGCAGCCCACCACACTCCCCCGTCCCCAGGATTCTCCAGGCAAGAACACTGGAGTGGGTGCATGGAGCTAAAATCTTTAATCATATTGGTGGAATCTGTATGATCTCACTGAACTGAAACATTTAAAGTAATACTTAAGGACATCTGCATTTATGCCCCAGATGCCCAGGTTCTAGAAGTGAGTTAGGTTTCCTTTTTCTTTATGGGTATCATATTGATGAACAAAGTTGCCTCCTTTCTCCTTCCCCCTTCTTTCCTTCTTACATCTTTTCCTCCTTTCCTGCCATCGTCACACTCTCTCTCCTCTCTTCTTTCCACAGCGATGTAGCATCCACCGTGTACAAGCTTGATGTTTTACTTCAGAGTTTCGAAGATAATTTGTACACTACTTTGCCTACCTTAAAGATGATTATAAACTAAGAAGAGAGGCATTTGACCCATGTGTTATCAGCTCAAGGTGAGTCTTCTCTTGCCAGTATATTCCTTTTTATTTCAGGAATACAATTCTTCTTTCTTTGCTTGTGCCATGTGGTATGTGGGATCTTGGTCATTGAATCTGCACCAAGATCTGTGGTGCATGGAATCTTAGCCACTGGACCACCAAGGATGTCCCACAACTCTGCTTATTTAGAGGAGATTTAAATAGCTGTGAAACCCCAGCTTGCTTCACGTTCTCAGGGTAAAAAGCATAGATTCAAATTAATGTTAGTGAACATAAAATATTCCACATGTTAATTTGAGCCTCTCAATTGGGATGTGCTTGTGTGTGTGTGTGTGTGTGTGTGTGTGTGTGTGTATGTGAGTCACTCAGTCATGTCCAACTCTTACAGCTCCATGGATTGTACCCCGCCAGTCTGCTCTGCCCATGGAATTCTCTAGACAAGAATACTGGAGTGGGTTACCATTTCCTTCTCCAGGGGACCTTCCCAACCTGGGGATCAAACTCATCTCCTGCATTGCAGGTAGATTCTTTACCATCTGAGACACCAGGGTAAAAAGCACAGATTCAAATTAATGTGTGACGTGGTTAGTGAACATAAAATATTCCTATGTTAATTTGAGCCCCTCAGTTGGGATACAGTTTCTTTAAATTCATGAAAACTTGAGTTTTCAATGAAACATACATGCTTATGCAGTGATTCAAGCCACTAACAGGATTACTGAATATAAGAACATACTTCCTAGAAGGTAGACTCTAGGGAAACATCAAGACCTGACCTTGTAATCATTATGCCTAAACTAATGTTACTTTTTCTTGAGTGTTATTTAGGTGGCCTAAATAACAAAGTAACTTTGTATCAGCCATCAAACTCTTCAAAATTTGAGACATTTAAAGAAACAGGTTCAAGGCTTCTTGTTCCTTAAATAATGTGGATTCATTTACCTGAATCCTTTCCCCCAAGTACACAAAATATAACATTATTCAAAATGCATAGTTGAGATAACAGGAAAAGTAAGAACAATTCTCAGGTATCAGGCAATTGGACAAGCAGAGCACAATCCCACTGTTGAGACTTCCCTTGGTGGTTAACTCCAGGTGAAAGCATGTGGGATGGAAACCAGATGTTAGGATTTTCCTGGTTCAAGTGTCCTAAGAGCTTTAAGACCCTCAGGGTAGCAGAATGAATCCTTAAGCCTGTTAGGAGAGAACTGGAAGCTTTAAAAGTCTCTTCTGGAGTAAAGTACAGGACTGAAGTGCTGTGTGCAGTGACATAGGAAGGCCACAGAAAGGTTCATCTGTCTTTGCCTGAGTTCCCAGATGGTTTATAATTTGGGTCTGCTCCACACACAAAGGTGGGGTTTGCATTTACACTCTCCTCAGGGCCCTCAGGGTTTTGATATCCTCACACTGAGAAGTGAATACCGGTGTGCTCCTGTACTTACCAACGATAATTCTGGAGCACTTGCCAGACGTGAACACAGGGCCACTCCACAGCACATCTGCTCCATGACTCCCTCCGATGAAATGCAGCTGGAGTTCAACTTTTACAAGTAAACAATCCAAGATGGATAAGAAACTAAATATGTAACAGGTAGAAGTGTTAGATCAATATTTTCACATTATAGTATATTCTAATGGCAAACATAAAATTATTGTGTTCAAATAATTAAACATAATAAAAAATACAAAAGAAACAAATGCCAAGAACCATTGGATTAAATTGAATCAAATGGAACTTTAAAAATTAAGCAATAACCAAATGGCTTATGGAGCAAATTAGAAACAGCTGAAGCAAAAATATTGAACTAGAAGATAGATCTAAGAAAATTAAGTAAAATGCAATTGAGGAAGATAAATTAAAAATATGAAAGGGAGATTCAGTGACATGAAGAGAGAATGAGAATATCTATTATATATCTATTAAAAGTTTAAGAGGGAAAAGAAAAAGAATGAATAGTCTAATAGTAACAAAATAATTTTATGAACTTGATGAAAAATGTGAATCCTTAGGTCCAAGAATAAAACTTTTAAGTAAGATAAATAAAGGAAAAACGATTTACAATTGATTCCTCATGGTAACAATAGAACTAGAGTACAATTGGCTAATATTGTCACATTGCTGAGAAAAATAGCTGTCAATCTAGAATTATAAATCAGACAAACCATCAGTCAAGAGTGAAAGCATAATAAAGACAATTTAAACCAAAAAGACATGGAGACTTTACCACCCACATACCCTTGCTAAAGCAATTATTAAAGTATTTACCTCAGAAGAAAGAAAATTGGACCCAGAAGGAAGAGAGGTTTCCAAAAGCAATCGTGGGCAAAATAATTGGCAAACATAGGGTAAACCTAAACACATGTTAACAATATAAAAAATGACAATAATTATGAACAATGTGAGATTCATAAAAACAAAGTTGAAATAAAAATCTGAGAAAATGACATATAAGAGAAGAGGGAGAAATCAGAGTTAAAGTTTCTAAAGTCCTTGTAATATTTGGAAATGTGGTAAAATTATTGATTCACTTTGAACTTTGTTCAGAAGGCAAGCATTTTAAAAATCAAAGCATAAACCATAACATCATAAACATTAAAGGGTATAATTTCCCAGCCTAATGAAAGGAAAGAAAGAATTAAGGACAATAATTCAGTCAGATACTTGTTTTGAGAAGAGGGAAAATAATAAAGAAAAATATGTGATATAGAAAGCATAAGACATAGTGATAGAAATGAAAACTGTCAGGGAGAGAATAAGTTTAAGTGAATTAACCTCATCAGTTAAAAAACAAGGACTACCAGATTGGGTTAAAAACACGGAATTCAACTACTTGATGTTTACAAGTTATACTTTATCTTATTCCAGTTGTATTAGTCTGTTTTGGCTGCCATAACAAAATAGCAGACTGGGTGGCTTAAACAGAAAAAATATCTTTTCTCATAATTTTTGAGGCTGAAACTCCGAGGTTAAAAAGCTGTCAGGGTCCATTTCTGGTAAGATCTTTCTTCCTGGCTTGTAGATGGCTGCCTTCTTGCTATGTCCTCACATGACCTTTTATTGGTGCCTGCTTGCAGAGAGACAGAGAGAGAGAAAGGAAGCTCTAGTGTCTCTTCTCATGAGGACAATAAACCAGTTGGATCAGGGTTCTACCCTTATGACCTCGTTTAAACTTAATTAGTTCCTCAGAGGCCTCACTTTCAAACAGAGACACACTGGGGGCTTTAATATATGACTTTTGGAGAAGGAAATGGCAACCCACTCCAGTATTCCTGCCTGGAAAATCCCATGGACAGAGGAGCCTGATGGGCCACAGTCTGACAAAGAGTCAGACACAACTGAGCAACTGAGCACACACATAGTAATTTCCAGTTCAGTTCAGTTCAGTCGCTCAGTCATGTCCGACTCTTTGCGACTCCATGAATTGCAGCACGCCAGGCCTCCTTGTCCATCACCAACTCCCGGAGTTTACCCAAATTCATATCCATCGAGTCAGTGATGCCATCCAGCCATCCCTTCCTCTGTCATCCCCTTCTCCTCCTGCCCCCAATCCCTCCCAGCATCAGAGTCTTTTCCAATGAGTCAACTCTTAGCATGAGGTGGCCAAAGTACTGGAGTTTCGGCTTCAGCATCAGTCCTTCCAAAGAAATCCCAGAGCTGATCTCCTTCAGAATGGACTGGTTGGATCCCCTTGCAGTCCAAGGGACTCTCAAGAGTCTTCTCCAACACCACAGTTCAAAAGCATCAATTCTTCCGCACTCAGCTTTCTTCACAGCCCAACTCTGACATCTGTACATGACCACTGGAAAAACCATAGCCTTGACTAGACGAACCTTTGTTGGCAAAGTAATGTCTCTGCTTTTGAATATGCTATCTAGGTTGGTCATAACTTTCCTTCCAAGGAGTAAGCGTCTTTTAATTTCATGGCTGCAGTCACCATCTGCAGTGATTTTGGAGCCCAGAAAAATAAAGTCTGACACTATTTCCACTGTTCCCCATCTATTTGCCATGAAGTGATGGGACCGGATGCCATGATCTTAGTTTTCTGAATGTTGAGCTTTAAGCCAACTTTTTCACTTTCCTCATTCACTTTCATCAAGAGGCTTTTTAGTTCCTCTTCACTTTCTGCCATAAGGGTGGTGCCATCTGCATATCTGAAGTTATTGATATTTCTCCCGGCAATCTTAATTCCAGCTTGTGCTTCTTCCAGCCCAGCATTTCTCATGATGTACTCTGCATATAAGTTAAATAAGCAGGGTGACAATATACAGCCTTGACGTACTCCTTTTCCTATTTGGAACCAGTCTGTTGTTTCATGTCTGATTCTAACTGTTGCTTCATGAGCTGCATATAGGTTTCTCAGGAGACAAGTAAAATGGTCTGGTATACCCAGTTCTTAAAGAATTTTCCAGAATTTTTTTGTGATCAACACAGTCAAAGACGTTTGCATACTCAGTGAAGCATAAGTAGATTTTTTTTCTGGAATTCTCTTGCTTTTTCTGTGATCAAATGAATGGTGGCAACTGGATTTCTGGTTCCTCTGCCTTTTCTAAACCCAGTTTGTACATCTGGAAGTTCTCAGTTCACATACTGCCGAAGCCTAGCTTGAAGGATTTTGAGCATAAAATTACTAGCAGTGAAAATGAACACAACTGTATGATAGTTTGAACATTCTTTGGTATTTGAAATTTCTTTGAAATTTGAATGAAAACTGACCTTTTCCAGTCCTGTGACCACTGCTGAGCTTTCCACATTTGTGACATTGAGTATAGCACTTTCATAGCATCATCTTTTAGAATTTGAAATAGCTCAGCTGGAATTCCATCACCTCCACTAGCTTTGTTTGTAATAAAGCTTCCTAAGGCCCTCTTGACTTTGTACGCTAAGATGTCTGGCTCTAGGTGAATGACCACACCACTGTTGTTATCTGAGTCATTAGGCCTTTTTTGTATAGTTCTGCTGTGCATTACTGCCATGTCTTCTTAATATCTTCTGCTTCTCTTAGGTCTATGCTGTTTCTGCTCTGTTTTGTGCCCATGTTTGCATGTATATTCCCTTGGTATCTCTAATTTTCTTGAAGAGATCTCTAGTCTTTCCCATTCTATTGTTTTTCTCTATTTCTTTGCATTATTCACTTAAGAAGGCCTACTTATCTCTCTTTGCTGTTCTCTAGAACTCTGCATTCAGAGTTATCTTTCCCTTTTCCCCTTGCCTTTTGCTTCTCTTCTTTCCTCATCTGTGGTCATTTGAATTAAATCCACCCATTCCCATCCATTTTAGTTCACTGATTCCTAAGATATTCTTGCTGTCTCCTGCTTGACCATGTCCTATTTACCTTGGTTCATGGACCTAACATTCCAGCTTCCTTTGCAGTATTGATTTTTACAACATTGGACTTTACTTTCATCATCAGACATATCTTTATGCTTATTATATGTATAGTAAAATCACAAATCTTTGCATAAGAATGATATATCAAATTCTGTATGACGTTTTCTGTAAGGAGGCAAAACACAAATGAGGGTAGAACTCTGGTTATATCCAAAATGTTTATTATAAATAAATAAAATTGTTTAAATGATAGAATAATTTTTAATCTTGGGCCCATAGGTGTTATATTGTTTTCTATATGATTTCTTTCATTTGTTTGATTTCAAACATGACTTCTTTTAAATTTTTTAAGTATATAACACATTGAAATTATACAGATTCTTATTTTATAGTGTGATGTGCCCTGTGCTCTATCACTTCAGTCATGTCTGACTCTTTGGGACACCATGGACTGTAGCCCTCCAGGCTCCTCTGGCCATGGGATTTTCCCAGCAAGAATACTGGAGTGGGTTGCCATGCCTTCCTCCAGGGTTAGAGCTTGATGAATTATTACAAAGAGGACACATCTGTGTGTGTGAGGAATACTCTGCTCAGGTTCTGGGCGAAGTTGCAGAGGCCTTTAGGAGAAAAGTGAACCTAAATGCTTGACCTTTTAGCTTTGTTCTCTTAGAATACAGCTCTAGTATTTTCCACTGGCTGTTTTCTTTGGGATATCTCCAAATATTTTAAAAATCTTGCCCAGATTTTCTAGTTGATCTTTCAAATTACCAAGCTCATGCCTACTCCAACCAAGGCCATCGCACACTCACCAATAAAACTTTTATTCTCACACACACAAACACACAAGCGTGCACACAAATACACACACACACACACACACACACGAGCACAGCGAATCTAATAACTGAAGACCCTAAGGGGCAATTTAGAGTGAAAATTTAGTAGGACTTGAGTACTATAGTAAACATTATGGCAAGCAAAAATAAACTAAAATCTTAGGCTAATGTCAGAGGTATCCATCAGGGAAGAACTAGAAAGCAAGGGCAAATAGTACCATTAGTGCCTTCCCTGGTGGCTCAGAGGGTAAAGCATCTGCTTGCATTGTGGGTTCGATCGACCTGGGTTCGATCCCCGGATCAGGAAGAGCCCCTGGAGAAGGAAATGGCAACCCACTCTATTACTCTTGTCTGGAAAATCCCATGGACGGAGAAGCCTGGTAGGCTACAGTCCAGGGTCACAAAGAGTCGGACACGACTGAGCAACTTCACTTTTGGCTTTAAGATGCTTAATATTGGTGATTGACCAATAAATAGATGGGAAGCACCATGAACTCTTACCAAAGCACATAAAGTGTGTCTGAAAGTAAGTTTTGTCCCTAAAACAATAAGAATCCTGAAAGTCAGGTGAAATGCCAAAGGACCAATAGCAAATGGAGCATGAAAAGTAAGAGACCCATGCAGTTACCAGAGGCATATACTTCCAGTTCAAAGATTACATTTCTGGTCACACATTCAGCCAAAGTGTGGTTACATGACCAAGCTACAGCCAAAAGAGTATGAATCAAAATGATATGCAAAGATTCTGAAACCTGCCATTAATGGAATGGGTCTCTTCTCAGGTAAAGGCAGAAGTAGAGTAGCTGTTTTAGGGCACAAATGGAAGATGAGGGTTGAGGTTGACAGAGCAAACAATTAGTCTGAGTCCCTGATACCATCACTGTTATATTCAGACTGTGATATAAAAGAGAAATTCATTTCTACTCTGATTAAGCCATTGTTATTTTAGGATCTTTGTTACAGAAGCCAAGCTTGTAAGTTCAGTTCACTCACTCAGTCATGTCCAACTCTGCGACCCCATGGACTGCAGCATGCCAGGCCTCATAAACACGAGTTTATTCAAACTCATGTCCGTTGAGTCAGTGATGCCATCCAACCATCTCATCCTCTGTCATCCCCTTCTCCTCCTGCCCCCAATCCCTCCCAGCATCAGAGTCTTTTCAAATGTGTCAGTTCTTCGCATCAGGTGGCCAAAGTATTGGAGTTTCAGCTTCAGCATCAGTCCTTCCAGTGAATATTCAGGACTGATTTTCTTTAGGATGGACTGGTTGGATCTCCTTACTGTCCAAGGGACTCTCAAGAGTCTTCTCCAACACCACAGTTCAAAAGCATCAATTCTTCAGCACTCAGCTTTCTTTATGGTCCAACTCTCACATCCATACATGACTACTGGAAATACCATAGCTTTGACTAGACAGATCTTGGTTGGCAAAGTAATGTCTCTGCTTTATAATATGCTGTGTAGGTTGGTCCTAACTTTTCTTCCAAGAAGCAAGCGTCTTTTAATTTCATGGCTGCAGTCACCATCTGCAATGATTTTGGAACCCCCAAAAATAAGGTCTGTCCTTGTTTCCACTGTTTCCTCATCTATTTGCCATGAAGTGATGGGACCAGATGCCATGATCTTAGTTTTCTGAATGTTAAGTTTTAAGCCAACTTTTTCACTCTCCTCTTTCATTTTCATCAAGAGACTCTTTAATTCTTCTTCACTTTCTGTCTTAAGAGTGGTGTCATCTGCATATCTGAGGTTATTGATATTTCTCCTGGCAATCTTGATTCTAGCTTGTGCTTCATCCAGTCCAGCATTTCTCATGATATACTCTGTGTATAAGTTAAATAAGCAGAGTGACAATATACAGCCTTGATGTACTCCTTTCCTGATTTGAAACCAGTCTGTTATCCCATGTCCAGTTCTAACTGTTGCTTCTTGACCTGCCTATAGATTTCTCAGGAGGCAGGTCAGGTGGTCTGGTATTTCTGTCTCTTTAAGAATTTTCCATAGCTTTTTGTGATCCACACAGTCAAAGGCTTTAACATAATCAATGAAGCAGAAGAAGATATTTCTCTGGGATTCTCTTGCTTTTTCTATGATTCAGCAGATGTTGGCAATTTGATCTCTGGTTCCTCTGACTTTTAATCCACCTTGAACATATGGAAGTTCTCAGTTTATGTAGTGTTGAAACCTAGCTTGGAGAATTTTGAGCATTACTTTGTTAGCATGTGAGATGACTGCAATTGTGTGGTAGTTTGAGCATTCTTTGACATTGCCTTTCTTTGGAATTGGAATGAAAACTGCCCTTTTCCAGTCCTGTGGCCACTGCTGAGTTTTCCAAATTTGCTGGCATATTGAGTGCAGCACTTTCACAGCATCATCTTTTAGGATTTGAAGTAGTTCAACTGGAATTCCATCATCTCCACTAGTTTTGTTCATAGTGATGCTTCCTAAGGCCCACTTGACTTCGTATTCCAGGATGTCTGGTTCTGGGTGAGTGTTCATACCATCATGATTATCTGTGTCATGAAGATATTTTTTGTATAGTTCTGTGTATTCTTGCCACCTCTTCTTAATACTTCTGCTTCTGTTAGGTCCATACCATTTCTGTCCTTTATTGTACCTATCTTTCGATGAAATATTCTCTTGGTATCTCTAATTTTCTTGAAGCAATCTCTAGTCTTTCCCATTCTATTGTTTTTTTCTCTATTTCTTTGCATTGATCACTGAGGAAGGATTTCTTATCTCTCCCTGCTATTCTTTGGAACTGTGCATTCAAACAGGTATATCTTTCATTTCCTCCTTTGCCTTTCACTTCTCTTCTTTTTATAGCTGTTTGTAAGGCCTCCTCAGACAACCATTTTGCCTTTTTGCATTTCTTTTTCTTGGGGATAGTCTTGATCATTGCCTCTTGTATAATGTCACCAACCTCCATCCATAGTTCTTCAGGCACTCTGTCTATCAGATCTAATTCCTTGAATCTATCTGTCATTTCCACTGTATAATCATAAGGGTTTTGATTTAGGTCATACCTGAATGGTCTAGTGGTTTTCCCTACTTTATTTAGTTTAAGTCTGAACTTGGCAATAAGGAGTTCATGATCTGAACCACAGTCAGCTCCCAGTCTTGCTTTTGCTGACTGTATAGAGCTTCTTCGTCTTTGGCTGCAAAGAATATAATCAGTCTGAGCACAGTGATGTCCATGTATAGGGTCTTCTCTTGTCTTGTTGGAAGAGGGTGTTTGCTATGACCAGTGCATTCTCTTGGCAGAACTCTATTAGCCTTTGCCCTGCTTCATTCCATACTCCAAGGCCAAATTTGCCTGTTACTCCAGGTATTTTTTGACTTCCTACTTTTGCACTCCAATCCCCTATAGTGAAAAGGACATTTTTGGGGGGTGTTAGTTCTATAAGGTCTTGTAGGTCTTCATAGTACCATTCAACTTCAGCTTCTTCAGCGTTACTGGTTGGGGCATAGACTTGGATTATTGTGATATTGGATCGTTTGCCTTGGAAACAAACAGAAATCATTCTGTCATTTTTGAGACTGCATCCAAGTACTGCATTTTGGACTCTTGTTGACTATGATGTTGGCTATGACTCTATTTCTTCTATGGGATTCTTGCCCACGGTAGTAGATATAATGATCATCTGAGTTAAATTCACCCATTCCAGTCCATTTTAATTCGCTTATTCCTAAAATGTCAATGTTCACTCTTGCTATTTCCTGTTTGACCTCTTCCAATTTGCCTTGATTAATGGACCTAACAGTCCAGGTTCCTATGCAATATTGCTCATTACAGTATTGAACTTTACTTTCATCATACTATCCAAATTGTCTACACTTCTCTACTATGACACCAGATAAGCTGGTGAAAGAAATATGTAAAGATGACTGTGAAACAAAAATATAGATAAAGAATAGGACACAATTACCAAACATATTGTAGGGTCAAAACCAATTAGACCTACTCCTTAGTTTTCTCTTACTTTATACTGATGCTGTCAGGATTTTGTCACTCTGGCCTGTCCCTGTTCAGTGCTTATTTTCATTGCCAATATAATTATCTCCATTTTAATGATAAGGAAAATGGAAATTTACTTTTAAGTGTTTTTCTTCTTCTAGTTGATCTTAGAATTTTTTCTCCTAGGTATGGTTCAATGAAGAAACTAAAATCTATTTTTCCCAAGGTACTGGATATTATGACTTGGTTTTGCATTGGTTTGGCAGTATCTTTCCCCCAAATATATCTTTTAACCAGAAAAGTTATCACAGTGATTTTTTTTCTTGTGAATGAAAACAAGGAATCCTTTCTGCAGCATTTTTTCTGTAACTTTCTGTGAAATTCTGAGTCCAAAGAGGGGCTACTTTAACTACAGTTTGGGAATTTTATGGTTTATTATTGGCTCCTGTTTCTCATTTTTAAGTTTATCCAGATTGACCAAAAGATAATGATGCTTTTCTTTTTTTTTGCTTACAGTCTTGGATTACTTTTACCAGTTGACTGAGGAGATGAGGATATGGAAAATACTGTGCCATTAAGATCTGGCTAGAGTCCCCTGTAGGCAAAAGAATTAAGAGACTAGTCCCAATGTCAAGAGCACATATTGCCATGAAAGATGATTTTTACCTTGTCCACTGAAACTTATCCAGAGTCCAAGCACCTAGAAATTGTCTGAATCTCTGGAGACTCAAAACCCTTGTAAAATTCATCTGGGTTGAGGTGACCTATTCACCACATGCACGAAGTTTTTCAGGTTAGAACATATTTATGAAATGATTCTTTCCTATAAATTATCAAACCAAGGACTATATTATTTGTGTAAACAAATAAACCAGCAAAAAATTGAGAAAAGACTCACACCTAAAAGCCGCTGCCCTTCAAATGTCCGTGATTCTTTTTAAATCTTAGTTGAAGTACATGTCTATGTGTCCTCCATTAGAAGAAAGCTCAACAACCCTAATTGTTTTATAATTGTAGAGAAACCACTAACAACATACATGTGTGTGCTTTACCAGCAAAGAGCATTAGAGCTCAGGAATATAAAATTCTGAGATGAGAGATTTGTGGTAGAAGGGGACTGGGCTTGGGTTACTTACACAAACCCTCATCATTTCCTTCCCAACCAACACTACTGGATCTTGGGGCAAATAATCAAAGCCTTTTTCTCTCACTGAAACAGGCTTCCTTGCTTAATGATGCCCTTTTTTATTTCTCTTTAGTTTTTGCTTCTTTTAATCAAAATGTTCTGTAGTTTACTAGAGTTTAGGATAACATCCCATCAATATTATTGCCTCATTTTTCAATATTAACGATTGATGTGTAAGAAAAATTACCTCCTCAGATTTGAGTTGTTCTGCCAGTACCTTTTGAACATTTGTTTTCATTGCTGAAATGGAGACAAATGCTGTGGCAAAAATAATCTCTTCCTTTCACTTGCTGGCAAAAAATTGCTAAGGCAGCTCTGAACTGAGACAAAGTTTAGAAAAGGAAAAGAACATTCAAGAGCCCAAGCATCCTAGAATTTTAATTTTCTCCTAGTCAAAGGCCACATTTCAGAACAAATAGAAACATCCCCTTAAGCCTGAATGAATCATTTTCGTAGGCTTTATTATTTCTATTCCGATGAAGGATGGGAGCGCAGATGTGTTTACAGTCATACACATTTTATTTTATTGTTCACAGAACATTATAACCACAACACAAGACTGAGGGGACCTTCCTGTCAATTAGGAAGGACACATTTACCACAGTCAGCCATGTGAAGAACCTCAGAATCTCTAAAGTAACCCTTGTGTCTTTAAAATCAATCAAGTAATCAGTAGGAATTTACTACGTGCCTCGAGCCATGCTCATCTCTGTAGGGCAAAACACACAATCCTTTGTTCATGAAGGAAGTGAGAAGGAAATATGACACATATTAAAAATAAAAGAATAATGACAAGTCAAAGAGTCAAAGGGCTGTGTACCCAGAGAGCATTGTTTTCACCCAACTTACTTTTCTTGAATTAGACTCTTGGAATGGTGCCATTGGTCTGCTTTAAGGATTTCTAAGAAACAACTTGAATGAAAGTCACTACAATATTTATTGTAAAGTTGTTGAAAATGTTATTTGCTTTCAAAAAATAAATTAGCTAAAAGTTGTTGAAATAGCAAACAAGGAGGTAGTGTGAAATAAAGAGAAAATTGCTAGAGGAGTTCGAGAAAAATAGGATATGCAGGGAAGGCTTCTTGGAAGAGGAAGACTTAACCTGGGCCTTGAAAAACTGGTTGAGTTATGGATAAAAAAGAGCACTGGAGGAGTTAAGGCTGGAAATATGGTCGTTTGTGCATTGGTCCTACAAAATTTATTAACACATGCCATACTGTATACCAACTACAGAAGCTGTCACAACGAAAAAACGAGCAAAGTGTCTGCCCTCAGGGAGCTTATGCTCTAGGAAGAAATAACAAAATAAGAGCAAGAAATATTTAACTTTGGCCTTTTCTTTCCTCCCTGGATTTCCTGATCATAATGTCAGACAGAGGCAGAGATATTTATGTTGCTTAAAGGAAGACTAGGATTTTTATGACAGTATGAGAAAAAAATAAACAGTAAATAATTGCTGTTTGTTGTTATTTATTCTAAGACAGGAAAATCAGAGGAGAGGCCTGGAGGAGAGTGGAGTATAAAAGCTTGTGAAACACACACCACACCATACACACACACACACCTGTACACATACATACACACACACATACACACACATGGGCACAGAGGAAAGAAAATAGGCTGTAGATTAGGTATATCTGTGCTGAAGAATAGAAAGAGAGGTATGAGGTGGTACCTTGAAGGAGGTCAGTCAAGGAATTGGAGAAATTCAAGGAGAAAGAAAGCTGTTTACAGAGAGAATGCCAGTAACTGCCTGGGGTCAGAAACAGGGCTGCATGGGAAGTGTGGACCTCTGGCCTTTGGACTAGGAGCATCTGCTGGCCCTACAGAGGAGGCAATGAAAGGGCACTCCTTAGGTAGCTTCTTGCCTGCATCCTATTGTGATCCTACAACTAAAGGATGTCTGCCTCTCACTTGAAAATTAGCTGGGACTCTCTGAACTACTCCAGACAATTCTAACTCCCTGCTGCTGCTGCTAAGTCGCTTCAGTCATGTCTGACTCTGTGCGACCTAACTCCCTGTCACACTCAAAACATGATGTAAGTTCTGGACCCCTGGAGGAGGGGGTGGTGATACAGAAGGGAAGATCCCATCCCTAGTCTCTGGGTTGGCTAAAGGGTAGGAAAGCCCATCCTTGTTAAATACACCTGTACCTGCATACAGGTACATGCACACACAGGCATACAAACACATATGGCTGCAGAAAGGGCTGTTCAATTCAAATACAATTTAACTATGAGAATTTTTTGACTCCATAAAACCCAAGAATATACATGATAGGATAAAAATAGTTATCTCAATATTTCCCAGACTTACCTAATCTTAAGAATCGTAAGTTTAAAATGTCATTTATCAGACACCTAGCCTGCAGGGTTAGTGGATTTGCCCTAGACCTGGAAATCTGTGGTTTTTTCCAGAGTCTCCTGTGAGTCTTATGATTAGAACAGCTCAGTTCAATTCAGTCACTCGGTCATGTCCAACTCTTTGCCTGTTCTGGATATTTTAAATGAATAGAGTCACAGAATATGAAGGCCTTTGTATCTGGATTCTTTTACTTAGGTTCATCCATCAGTCAGTTCAGTCACTCAGTCATGTTTGACTCTGCAACCCCATGGACTGCAGCCTGCTAGGCTTCCCTGTCCTTCATCATCTTCTGGAGCTTGCTCAAACTCATGTCCATCAAATTGGTGACGCTATACAACTATATCATCCTCTGTCATCCCCTTTTCCTCCTGCCTTCAATCTTTCCCAGCATCAGGGTCTCTTGCAATGAGTCAGTTCTTCACATCAGGTGGCCAAAGTATTGGAGTGTCAGCTTCAGCATCACTCCTTGTAATGTATATTCAGGACTCATTTCCTTTAGGATTTGATTGGTTTGATCTCCTTGCAGTCCAAGGGGCTCTCAAGAGTCTTCTCCAACACAACAGTTCAAAAGCATCAATTCTTTGGTGCTCAGATTTCTTTATGGTCCAACTCTTACATCCATACATGACTATTGGAAAAACCATAGCTTTGACTAGATGGACCTTTGTCAATAAAGTAATGTCTCTAGCTTTTAATATGCTGTCGAGGTTTGTTATAGCTTTTCTTCCAAGGAGTGAGAGTCTTATAATTTCATGGCTGCAGTTGCCATCTGCAGTGATTTTGGAGCCCAAGAAAATAAAGTCTCTCACTGTTTTCATTGTTTCCCCATCTATTTGCCATGAAATAATGGAACCAGATGCCATGATCTTCATTTTTTGAACGTTGAGTTTTAAGCCAGCTTTTTAACTCTTCTTTTATGATTAGATAGGTTTGAGAAATAGGGCTTCATCAAGTGTGGCCAAAATGTTGTACATTCTTCCCTCATCTAGTGCTGACCAAGGGCCTCACCCATAGCTCCTGATGCTTCCTCCTGCTGAGCTTGAATTCTTTGCAACAATGTTCCAGGCAGTCACTACCAATCTCTCAGAGTCACCATATGAGAAGGGAAAAAACCATTCTATTGTCCCAGTGTAATTTATGTGTGACAGATTCACAATGTGAAATTCACATTTTTGAGCTACTTATGGAAGACAGTGAGTGTGTTGTCTCAGAAGCCACGCCTTGTGCTGTGGTAAAAAAAAAAAAAAAAAAAAAACAGCTTATTTTGTTGATGTGACTCTGTGCTGTGTTTAGTCACTCAGTCGCGACTGACTCTTTGAGACCCCATGGACTGTCGACTTCCAGGCTCCTCTGTCCATGGGGATCCTCCAGGCAAGAATACTGGAGTGGGTAGGGTAGTCTATCCCTTCTCCAGAGGATCTTCCCAACCCAGGAATCGATCCGGGGTCTCCTGCATTGCGGGCGGATTCTTTACCAGCTAAGCTACCAGGGAAGCCTCTAGTGAAGATCTCGTGGCAATCAGGAACCTACTTTCAGGCATTGACCCTATGTGTTCCGTGATGAAGATGTTGGAACTAAGAGTCCAATAAGGTATAATGTATTTGAGACCACTGAGAAAGCTTCAGAGCATGCTCTCCTACAAGGCAACAAGCAGTAGTAAGACTTCTGTGTGGATGACTGACTCCTCTGTGGACCTGCACTGTTTGGAAAGGGGTCTGTTAGCTAGCTAGCCAGTCTCTTGCCTGAAGTGGATAATTAGCTAGTACTCTGCTGACTTCAACCTGCCATTGTTTCTACTTCTCTTCCCAATGAGAGTTCATATAAGTGGTTACTTCTTTCTCAGCCAGTCTGACAAATTAGTTATGGCTCAGCTTTGAAATCAGACTTCCATTTTGATCCCATTGAGTTGCTTTGCATCTTTGTGATCCTGGGCAAATTTCTCCCCCTCTCATCCTATTTTCCTTTCTGCAAAGTGGGGATGAAGATGGTACCACACCCATGGGTCATTTGTTAGGAGTTAACCGGTAATGAATAGAGCACCTAGCCCGGTGCCTGGCAGTCATATTGTTTCACCATGGGAGATTCTTATCATTATTCTTGGTCAGAAAATCACCCTTGTCAAAACTTGACCACTGATTGTTGCTGTGTATGTAACTTTCTTATTCAGGCTGTTTGTATTCTGTTGTGTTGCCTGTATAAAGTGTGGACTGTGGAGTATTTCCTAGTTCACCCAATCTAATGAACATACCCTTTAGATTGTAGTGCTCTACATCCTCATATTATCTCCTTTCTACTATTTAAATCTTTTCACGGGGTTTAGCCTGACTTTAATAATTTCTTTCAGTTCAGTTCAGTCGCTCAGTCATGTCCTACTCTTTGCGACCCCATGAATCGCAGCACGCCAGGCCTCCCTGTTCATCACCAACTCCCGGAGTTCACTCAGACTCACGTCCATCGAGTCAGTGATGCCATCCAGCCATCTCATCCTCTGTCGTCCCCTTCTCCTCCTGCCCCCAATCCCTCCCAGCATCAGAGTCTTTTCCAATCAGTCAACTCTTCGCATGAAGTGGCCAAAGTACTGGAGTTTCAGCTTCAGCATCAGTCCTTCCAAAGAAATCCCAGGGCTGATCTCCTTCAGAATGGACTGCTTGGATCTCCTTGCAGTCCAAGGGACTCTCAAGAGTCTTCTCCAACACCACAGTTCAAAAGCGTCAATTCTTCGGCGCTCAGCCTTCTTCACAGTCCAACTCTCACATCTATACATGACCACTGGAAAAACTATAGCCTTGACTAGATGGACCTTTGTTGACAAAGTAATGTCT
>NW_011494790.1:6477585-6491214 GCF_000754665.1 Bison bison bison
AAGTAATGTCTCTGCTTTTCAATATGCTATCTAGGTTGGTCATAACTTTTCTTTCAAGGAGTAAGCGTCTTTTAATTTCATGGCTGCAGTCACCATCTGCAGTGATTTTGGAGCCCAAAAAAATAAAGTCTGACACTGTTTACACTGTTTCCCCATCTATTTGCTATGAAGTGATGGGACCAGATGCCATGATCTTTAGGACACCTAAAAGTGTGCAAATTGTTTTTACTTAGCAAAACCACTTTTCTTCATAGAGCCAGGGAGCCGAACTGCTATCTTTTGTTTCCTTGGAAAAGCATCTGTTGAGCCCAAGACTAAGCCAGGTGCCTCCAAAAAATGTTCTCACGAGTTTTTTTTTTCAAAGTATTCAACAGTTTGTAATGTTCCATTCGTTTGTGTGGTTACTGGCTTAAGAGGCATCCTTTATTTTTCAATCCCACTTTAAACTTAGCTGGAATGTGTAATGGACCCACTTGCTACCAACTTGCTCCCAGCATAGAGCACACCATCCCACAGAGCAAGTGCTCGGTGAACATTTGTGCAGTGAAGCTGCTGGTGCTGACCATACCCCTTGGCATCCTTGCAGTGTTTGAGTGTGTTCCTCCCCTGGCTTCTCTGTGTCTTCACTTCTAGTGGCCTGCACTTTGGCTTGCTTTAAGGGACTCCCCTGAGACATCTAGAACCTCATTGTAAGGACATCAAAGAGCCTGGCATTTTCTATCTCCTAGACCCTTCCTTCGGAGAAGGCAATGGCAACCCACTCCAGTACTCTTGCCTGGAAAATCCCATGGCTGGAGGAGCCTGGTAGGCTGCAGTCCACGGGGTTGCGAAGAGTCAGACACGACTGAGCGACTTCACTTTCACTTTTCACTGTCATGCATTGGAGAAGGAAATGGCAACCCACTCCAGTGTTCTTGCCTGGAAAATCCCAGGGACAGGGGAGCCTTGTGGGCTGCCTTCTCTGGGGTCGCACAGAGTCAGACACGACTGAAGCGACTTAGCAGCAGCAGCAGCAGCAGCAGACCCTTCCTTAGCCAGTGACTCAGCCCCTGTTCTCAAAGGAGACAAACTCTGAGGTATAAATCATACTCTAAAGTGTCTCTTGACACTTGAAGCCCCACAAGACTCTTCCTGGAATCATCCCCCAATTGTCTCCTCCTCCTCCCCCTCTTCTGCTGCCTATGTTCCCTTGCACACTTCTCTTACATATTTTCACTCATACACAACCCTTGACTTACCATCTACTTCTACGGAACCCAACATAAGACACCATGTACACCATTTTTATAAACAAAAATGCTCCTGGAAAAGAGAACATCTTTATTTACTTACTATGTCCCTCCAAGGCTTATAAAAAATGATTATGGGGTGAGATTTGTATCATGTATGTTCTGTCAGATACTACATATGAGCCAGAGATTAATTAGCAGAATAGGGATATGAGTGTAGCTCTTCTGTGGGTAACAAATGACCATTTGTGGGTAACAAGGGCAGAAGAAAATGTAAAGATGATAGGGGCTTTTTGAGGTAGAAAAGTGACTATCAAGAGTGTATTCGATTTGTTGATCCACAGTACACTTAGTAGCGCTGTTTTCTTGGCAAATGGGGATTTAAAAGCTTTGGCCTATAACCAGTAGTGAAAAGAACGCATATTTTTCTTAGGTGTGTCTAAGCCATTGAAAAAAAAAAAAAAAAAAAAAACCTTTGAAAAGCTGAGCTCTACAATCATCCGAGGAAGTGGCCAAAGAAATTTCAGTTTTGTAACTGCGAAGGCTACATGCAAAGGAGAATAGGGATCCTTGCAAGCTGTCAAAAAAGATCCACGATGTGCATGAGTGTGATTATAAGTGTGAATGCTAGCAAGGGATTATGTCCATGATAATGTAGTTTATTATTGACACAAAATAAAAATGTAGAATTTCTTCAATGTGAAGACATTTCATATATGATCATCAAAGATTTCAGTGGCATAAGACATGGAGTAAATCAGAATACTGCATATTCTCCTTAACAGGATAAGAATAAGCAGTAAGATCCTCATATATGTGGTATATATGGATTGGTTTATATCCATTCATTTACATGAGAGGTCCAAATGTAGTCCATTCCCTCAGGCATAGCTAAAATTACTCACTTTAACTCTTGCACTAGAAAACAAAATTTTCCAACTTAAAACACTTCCTAATTTGACACTACTACAAATTTTAGTCAATCAATAAAATATTCTCCAGGAATATAACTTTCTAGATGGCAAATTATCCTTCAGTTACCATGTCAAAATTGGTTTCATTCCAGCCCAACTATGGACTTAAGAAAGCTTGACTGTACAGATAGCGTCCTGTGACTTTGAGGATTTGTTTCTTTTCATATAGGCATCATCGTCATTGGATAGCCTAAACAGCAGATAAGTTTTTATTTAGCTATGTAATTTTGTTTTTCAATGCTATAAAATAGATAATTTTGAAACATTGGGGAGATATAGGGTGGAGGAGGGATAAATAGCAAATAGCCACAAAACTTTTGACTAAAGATCTCTACTGGAGCTACCAAGAAACTAGAGAATTGTGCTCTGGGATCCTGTGTTTCAGAACCCAGGACTGGCTCCTTATTCCTTTTGGAGTAAAAGTCCTTTGCCAGACATATCTGATCACTTTTATTCCATCACAGGGACAAACTCTCTATAAGAGCCAATTAAATAATAATAGGAATTGATCAGACTTCATTATCCTTTTAAAAGATCCTCTGTCTCATTTTCTTTAGTCTTCTTGGTGCCTGTGTGAATGAGGAAATTAGAAATAATTCAGAATAAAAGGAAATGTTTCTGCTTTATTCAGCAGATAAAGAAACTGAGGTCTCTAGAAGTGAAGGTGTTCAGCTGGGTTCACACACCTTTTTCTGTGGAAAAATCAGGCAAGGCTACAGATTCAGGCTCCAGGCTCCTGATTCCCAGCCCAGCTCTTTTTACAACCAGTATTCTTCTTTCCAGGGCTCTGATGAAGTATTCTGTCCTATAAATATATCACCTTTTGCTTATCCATTACCTATTGACGAACATTTGCTTTATTTCCAGTTTGGGACTAAGTCTTTATATGACATGTTTTGTTTATCGTGTAACTGCCAAGTTACAAGATAAACTTGGTAGAATAATGCATGTTTAACTTTTGAAGAAATTGCCAAACTGTGGCTGCACCATTTTATATGCCCAACAGCACTGTATGAGAATTCCCAGTTTCTCAAAATTCTTGTTAACACTTGTATGGTCAGATATTTTAATTTTAGCCATTCTAATAGATATGTAGTAGTATCTCAGTGTGGTTTTAACTTGCATTGTTCTTATGACTAATGACTCAGCATATTTTCATGTGCTCATTTGCCATTGGTATATCTTCTTTTGGATAGTATTTGTGTTTTTTGCCAATTTCTTTTTTTTTATATAAATTTATTTATTTTAATTGGAGGTTAATTACTTTACAATATTGTATTGGTTTAAAAAGTGAATTATTTGTTTTCTTATTGAGTTTTGAGAGGTCTTTATATAATCTAGATGCAAATCCTTTATCAAATACATGATCTGACAAACTTTCTTTCAAACTATTTTTATATTCTTAAGAGTTTCTATCAAAAAACTTAAAATTAAAATTTCCTAAAGTTTAATTTATCAGTTTTTAATATGATCACATTTTTGGTGTTATATTAATAGTTAAAAAATCTTTGACCAACCTAAGGTCACAACGATTTTCTGTGGTTTCTTCTAAATGATATCTTTTTTGTTATTTATTTTTACATGTAGTCTATGGCAACTAACTCCAATAAACTTGCTTGCAGAATTCCATGGACAGAGTAGCCTGATGGGCTATAATCAATGTGGTCACAAAGAGTCAAACATGACTGAGTGACTAATACTTTAACTTTCACAGCTCATTTTTAGTCAATTTTTATATGTGATACGAGGTATGATTCAAAATTCATTCATTGCATATAGATATGAAAATTTTCCAGCACTACTTATTTAAAGTACTTTTGTTGAAGGTTGCTGCTGCTGCTGTTAAATCACTTCAGTCATGTCTGACTCTGTGCAACCCCATAGACGGCAGCCCACCAGGCTCCCCCATCCCTGGGATTCTCCAGGCAAGAACACTGGAGTGGGTTGCCATTTCCTTCTCCAGTGCATGAAAGTGAAAAGTGAAAGTGAAGTCGCTCAGTCATGTCTGACTCTTAGCGACCCCAGGGACTGCAGCCCACCAGGCTCCTCCGTCCATGGGGTTTTCCAGGCGAGAGTACTGGAGTGGGGTGCCACTGCCGTCTCCATTGTTGAAGGTTAGTGCTCTGTATTGACTTCCCAGGTGGCGCTAGTGGAAAAGAACCAGCCTGCCAATGTAGGAGACATAAAAGTCATGGGCCTGATCCCTCGGTCAGGAAGATCCCCTAGAGAAGGAAATGGCTACCCACTCCAATATTCTTGCCTGGAGAATCTCAAGGACAGAGGAGCCTGATGGGCTACAGTCCATTGGGTTGCAAAGAGTCGGACACAACTGAAGCAATTTAGCACACAGGGAGTGGTCTGTATGTGTGTGGGTCTATTTCTGGATTATATTCTGTTCTACTGATACAATTGTCAATCTTTGTCAGTGCAACTCTGTCTTAATTAGTGAAGTTTTATAATAAATATCAAAATCAGGCAGTATTATTTTCCAACTTTGTTTTTCTTATTCAGAATTATCTTGACTGTTATAGATTCTTTACATTTCCATATGAATTTTAGTATCAGCTCTCTAATTTCTGTTTTAAAAGCCTGAAGATATTTGGGTCTTTCTTTTACATCCAATCTGACAGTTCAGTTCAGTCGCTTAGTCATATCAGACTCTTTGTGACCCCATGAATCGCAGCACACCAGGCCTCCCTGACTATCCAGTGACAATAATCTGACAATTATTGCCTAACAATAATTGTTTATAGCATTCGCCTTCAGTGTGGGATGGTGTAGTTGATGTGGTTAGGTATAGTTCTGTCTTTGTGTTGTTTTATATTTATTCCATTCATTCTTTATCTACCTTTTACTCTTTTTCTCTCTTTTTTTTTGGATCAACTGATTTTTTTTTTATTATGATTCCGTATTATCTTCTTTGTTGGCTTATTAGATCCAATTCTTTATTTCACTTGTTTAAAGCTGCTTTAGGGTTTATAGTTATCACATTGTTAACTTATCACAATCTATCTTTAAGTGATATTATGTCATCTCATGTTTAATTTAAGATAAATAATATACATCAAATTCCTCCTATTTAGTCTTGGTACTATTGGTGCATTTTAATATAATTTATTTGTTATAAATTCTATACTACATAATTATTTTTGTTTAAATAAATAATTATCTATTGACATTTTTAAATCACAAGTAAACTATCTCATATATTTGTTTCTATTCTGGTGCTCTTCATTTATGTACATAGATCCATACTGTTAAGTGGTATCATTTTCCTTTTGCCTGGAGAATTTCGTTTCACGTTTCTTGTGGTGTGTTTCTGATAGTGAATATATTTTCCAGGTTATGCACGGTTGAAAACTCTTTCTTTGCCTTTGTGTTTGAAAGGTATTTTCCTGGGGCATAGAGTTTTAGGTTGATTTTTTTTTCTTCTAGTTGTTGACCACCATCTTTTTGCATTGTTTCTTATAAAGAAAATCTGCTATTTCTTTGTCTTTATTCCTCTGTATGTAGCATATCTATTTTCACTGGTTGCTACCAAGATATTCTCTCTTATCATTGTTTTTGAGCAATTTTATTACAATGTGCTTTAATGTTGTTTGTGTGTGTGTGGGTGTGGGGGTGTGTGTGTGTACTGGGTTTCGTGTGGCTTCTTGGATCTCTGGGTTCATCAGTTCAGTTGAGTCTCTCAGTTGTGTCTGACTCTTTGTGACCCCATGGACTGCAGCATGCCAGGCCTCCCTGTCCAACTCCCAGAGTTTATTCAAACTTATGTCCATTGAGTTGGTGATGCCATCCAACCATCTCATCCTCTCTTGTCCCCTTCTCCTCCTGCCTTCAAGCTTTCCCACCATCATAATTTTCATCAAATTTGAAAAAAAAATACCACTATTTCTTTAAATATTGTTTCTATCATCCCCTCTCTTTCAATGGCTCTAATTTCACCTATGTTAGGCCACTTGAAGGTATGTCACAACCCACTGATATTCTTTTCATTTTTTTCAGTTACATTATCTTTGTGTGTTTAAATTTTGAACAGTTTCCATTACTCTATCATCAGGTTCATTATTTTCTTCTGCCTTGTCTAATCCAAAATTTATCCCATATAGTTACTTTTCCATTTCAGACATTCTAGATTTTATCTTTAAAAATTTGATCTGTATCTTTTTAACATTTCCATGTCTCAACTTTATGAATATATGGAATATAGTTATCCTAACTATTTGAGAGTCTTTGCTAATCCTAACATCTATGTCAGTTAAGGGTTTGTTTTGATGAACTTTTCTTCTAATTACAAGTCACATTTTTTCCTCCTTTTTCCATAATTGGTAATTTTTTTCAATTGGATGTTTTTGATTGTAAATTTTACCTTTCTAGGTGTTGGATACTTCAGTATTTCTATAAATATTCTTGTGTTTTATTTTCAATTTAGTTCAGTTGCTTAGTCCTGTCCGACTCTTTGTGACCCCATGGACTGTAGCATGCCAGGCCTCTCTGTGCATCAGCAGCTCCCAGAGCTTGCTCAAAGTCATGTCCGTTGACTCGGTGATGCCATCCAATCATCTCATCCTCTGTCGTCCCCTTCTCCTCCTGCCTTCAATCTTTCCAAGCATCAGGGTCTTTTCCAGTGAGTCAGTTCTTCACATCAGGTGCCTGAAGTATTGGAGTTTCATCTTCAGCATCAGTCCTTCCAATGAATATTCAGGACTGATTTCCTTTAGGATTGACTGGTTGGATCTCCTTGCAGTCCAAGAGACTCTCAAGAGTCTTCTCCAACACCACAGTTCAAAAGTATCAATTCTTCAGTGCTCAGCTTTCTTTATAGTTTGACTCTCACATCCATACATGACTACTAGAAAAACCATAGCTTTGACTAGGTGGACTTCTGTTGCTTTATTTTAAGACATAGTTATTTGAAAACTTTTTCATATCTGCAAGTCTTTAAGATTGGTCATGTTGTACCAGAGCCATATTTAGTTTAGAACTAAGTATTCTCTGCTACTGAGGCAAGTTTGGTTGGTTTTCCATGATAGAGTAATAGAAACTATTCAAAATTTAAACACACAAAGATAGCATAATTGAAAAAAAAATGAAAAGAATCGCAATGAATTGTGACACAACTTTAAGTGGCCTAACATATGTGAAATTGGAGTCCCTGAAAGAGAGAGGGTGATAGAAACAACATTTGAAGAAATAATGGTATTTTTTTTCAAATTTGATGGAAACTATGAACCCATAGATCCAAGAAGCCACACAAAACCCAGTACACACACACACAAAACTACATTAAAATACATTGTAATAAAATGTCTCAGAGACAGTGACAAAAGAGAAAATCTTAAAAGCAGCCAGAGAAAATAGATTTGCTATGTATTTATGCAGAGTATTATTTTCTTGGGCTCCAAAATCACTGCAGATGGTGACTACAGACATGAAGTTAAAAGACACTTGCTCCTTGGAAGAAAAGTTATGACCAACCTAGACCGCATATTAAAAAACAGAGACACTACTTTGCCAACCAAGGTCCATTTAGTCAAAGCTGTGGTTTTTCCAGTAGTCATGTATGGATGTGAAAGCTGGACCATAAAGAAAGCTGAGTGCTGAAGAAATGATGCTTTTGAACTATGGTGTTGGAGAAGATTCTTGAGAGTCCCTTGGACTGCAGGGAGATCAAATCAGTTCTAAAGGAATCAGTCCTGAATATTCATTGAAATGACTGATACTGAAGCTGAAGTTCTGATACTTTGGCCACCTGATGCAAAAAACTGACTCACTGGAAAAGACCCTGATACTCGGAAAGATTGAAGGCAGGAGGAGAAGGGGACGACAGAGGATGAGATGGTTGGATGGCCTCACCAACTTGATGGACATGAGTTTGAGCAAGCTCTGGGAGTTAGTGATGGACAGGGAAGCCTGGTGTGCTGCAGTCCATGGGGTCACAAAGAGTTGGACATGACAGAGTGACTGAACTGAACTGACTGAGGCAAGACTATTCTTAGTACTCTCCTAAGCCCATGTGACTTACAAAGTTTTCCTCCCTTACTCTTGGGAATAGGTATTTCATGATTCTATGTGAGCAGTGGGTATTAGTCCCTCTGATCCTGCTGGTGATTCTCTTACCAGTCCCGATTATTTTCATCTTATGTATGTGGTGATCAATACTCTGCTGAACCCAAGGACTGGCTCTACGTAGTTCTCTAGAGTTCTCTTTCTTCGTGGCTCTCTCTTCTCTGAACTCTGCCTTATGAATTCCTGATGTTCCTAGATACCCAGCTGTCTCTTCAACTCTTATTCTGCTAGACCACATCTGGTTTGCCTTCTTGCTCCGTGACCAGGAAATTTTCTCAAGGTTGTAAGCTTGGACAACCAGATATCTCATCTCTTTTGTTTCTCATATCTCAGAGACAATATTCTTCTTAGTCTAATATCCAGGGTCATGGAAACCAATGCTTCATATATTTTGTCTACTTTATTAACTGTGTGAGGCAAGAGGGAAAATCTAGTCCCCAAAACATCATCTTGGCCAGAAATGGAAGTTCTAGCATGGTATGTAATCCAGGTTTGTCTCTATTTTACAGATATGTAAATTAAGGTTTAAAGATGAGAGATAACTTAATCAACATCACACATCTGGTAAGGGTCATAACCAAGATTTGGAATCAGGTTGTCTGAATTGATGGCTTTTGTGTTTCCTCACTACTTTATATTACCCTAATTCCTGAATATTTAAAACCTAGGCATGATTTAGTGACTACAATGGAGGCTTAACTGCAACATATTTTTAATCAGAGGACTTTTATTCTATAACTATGCCAGCTAACAGAGCATTTACTGTAGGTCTTTGGGTGACCTTCAAGACTGATCCCCCCTGCAGGGGTTCATGACTTTAACTAATTTTCATATGTATTACTCTATAAGGCATGACACCCTTTCCTGACTGACCTTTTAAAATAAATAATCCACTATGACTATATAAAAAGCATTGTTCCATCAAATCCCTTTACGCTTTCCTTTGCTTTCCCAATGTACAGTGAGTGAATGTGACCAGAGGAAATTGCCCATCTGCAACATTACACATGGCTCGTTTTTCTGCAGTGACTGGGAAACCACAGTTCTTTCTCTAGATTTCAGAAAAAAACAGTGCTTCTATGCAGATATTCAGAATTGGGTACACAGGCATATTTATTGCAAAGTAGTCTTGGCTCTTTAGCTTCTGCCAGAAAAAGCAAAAGTAAAGTTTCACTAAACAGTTTCACTTCTTCTTTCTAATCCTAGCTTTCATATTACTGAAATCTATGAAAGTTTGTATTTTTTCTAAAAACCCTAACATTGTATATATTTAACAGATTTGTTCCAAAGTTTGAACACCTTTAGGAGTCCTGGGCTTTCCTAATAGCTCAGTTGGTAAAGAATCTGCCTGCAGTGCAAGAGACCCCACTTCAATTCCTGGGTCAGGAAGATCCCCTGGAGAAGGGAAAGCCTACCCACTCCAGTATTCTGGCCTGGAGAATTCCATGGACTGTACAGTCCATGGGGGTCACAAAGAGTCAGGCATGACTGAGCGACTTTCATTTTCACTTTTAATAGATATTTCATATAAATTTTCTGTCAATAGCATGGCTGAATTAAAACGAAGTGGTGACTAAACCAGTGGGCTTTCTCCTGTTGATTATTCACCTGGTGGGCTTAAGTATATGTGAGAAATGTGCAAGATTTAGAAGTGCTGATAGGGACAAAGGAAGGTAGAGGCTATACATAACTAATAGAGTTGTGAAATGCCAACATATTTATGAGATTACTATAGATGTGAACTCTTTTCAAAGTGAAAGTTGCTCAGTCGTGTCTGACTCTTTGGGACCCCATGGACTATACAATCCATGGAATTCTCCAGGTCAAAATACTGGAGTGGGTAGCCTTTCCCTTCTCCAGGGGATCTTCCTAACCCAGGGATCAAACCCAGGTCTCCCACATTGCAGGAGGATTCTTTATCAGCTGAGCCACAAGGGAAGCTCTTTGCAAAAGGCAACATTACAGGCACTCCTTCTTTATATGAAAAAAGTAACATGCATTGCACAGGAAATGAAGGAAGAATTGAAATGCAGTTTGGAAAATGACCGAATTAGGCTCCTTAATATGTGACTTCTCAAATGTGGTAATTATATTTGTAAGGGAGGTTTGCCGCTTGGGGAATCTGCCTGTAAGTTGTTTCATTGACAAACTGAGAAATTTCTTCTTGGTTTGACTTGTGGGTTCTTATTTTGTACATTGTCATTATTTTAGAAAACACTTAGCTGCTCTTGGATGCCTTGATCAGAAGGATTTGCTTTAGTAATTTCCTAAAAGAGAACACATACCTGCTGGACTTCCAGGTACAGAGAGGATAAGTAACTCAATTTGAAATTCAATAGTGCACTCATCTCACATGCTAACAAAATAATGCTAAAAATTCTCCAACCTAGGCTTCAACAGTATGTGAACCGAGAAGTTCCAGATGTTCAAGCTGGATTAAAAGGCAGAGGAACCAGAGATCATGTTGCCAACATCCGCTGGATCATAGAAAAGGCAAGAGAATTCCAGAAAAACATCTACTTCTGCTTCATTGACTATGTCAAAGCCTTTGACTGTGTGGATCACTACTATGGAAAATTCTTAAAGAGATGGGAATACCAGACCACCTGACCTGCCTCCTGAGAAATCTGTATGCAGATCAAAAAGCAACAGTTAGAACCGGACACGGAACAACGAACTGGTTCCAAATTGGGAAAGGAGTACGTCAAGGCTGTATGTTGTCACCTTGCTTACTTAACTTAGAAGCAGAGTACATCATGCAAAAAGCCAGACTGGATGAAGCAGAAGCTGGAATCATGATTGCTAGGAGAAATATCAATAACCTCAGGTATGCAGATGACACCACCCTAATGGCAGAAAGCAAAGAGGAACTAAAGAGCCTCTTAATGAAAGTGAAAGAGGAGAGTGAAAAAGCTGACTTAAAACTCAACATTCAGAAAACAAAGACCATGGTATCCAGTTCCATTACTTCATGGCAAATAGATGGGGAAATAATGTAAACAGTGACAGACTTTATTTTCTTGGGCTCCAAAATCACTGCAGTGTGTGACTGCAGCCATGAAATTGAAAAACACTTGCTTCTTGGAAGAAAAACTATGACCAACCTAGACATCATATTAAAAAGCAGAAACATTACTTTGCCCACAAAGGTCTATCTAGTCAAAGCTATGATTTTTCCAGTAGTCATGTATGGATGTGAGAGTTGGACTGTAAAGAAAGCTGAGCATTGAAGAATTGATGCTTTTGAACTGTGGTGCTGGAGAAGACTCTTGAGAGTCCCTTGGACTGCAAGGAGATCCAACCAGTCCATCCTAAAGGAGATCAGTCCTGAATATTCACTGGAAGGACTGATGCTGAAGCTGAAACTCGAATGCTTTGGGCACCTGATGCAAAGAACTGACTCATTAGAAAAGACCCTGATGCTGGAAAAGATTAAAGGCAGGAGGAGTAGGAGATGACAGAGGATAAGATGGTTGGATGGCACCACTGACTCAATGGACATGAGTTTGAGCATGCTTTAGGAGTTGTTGATGGACAGGGAAGCCTGGCATGCTGCCGTCCATGGGGTTGCAAAGACTCAGACATAACTGAGACCGAATTGGGACTCCATGTCTCCTATTGATACTAAGAATAATTTTTCAGAGCCATGGCATGCTGCATATGACATGATATACTTCTGTGTGCTCAGTTAATTCCAGGGACTTGAATACATAGGTCAGTGAACGCATTGAAACATTTTGGTTCTAAAAATAATCATAGAATCTTTTGTTTGCACCTGGTGTTATAAATTGGAAAATTTAAGTTCACATTCCTAAAAGAGTTTATAATCTAGCTTGGAAAACAAAACACAAATACTAAAAAATCAAATACTGAACTGTATAGAGTTGATTTTATAGACTTCAAGAAATTAGGAGGAAAGTCTATATTATCTAAAGTAATGAAGTAAGTTTTATGTAGGAGACAAAAATTGCTCAGTAGACAGGGGTGAGGAGAGACATTCTTACAAATGGTGAAAAAATAGCGTGGGCAATGGCAAAGGGTTGGGAATAAGAGCAGCATGCGTGAAAGGAAGTGAGCTGTTAAAAACCTGTTGGGGAGGGCTGGGAAATAAAGTACTATCAGATGATGAATGGCCTGGAAAGCCAAACAGGAGAATTTGTAACTAAGGCCAAAGATAACAGGAAGCCACTGTAGATTTCTGAGCAAATGACAACTCTAGGTACAGTTTTATGATTAGCCTGGCAGAGATGTGCAAGGTGGATGACAGAGAAGATGAAGTGAAAGGGACCAGCTTGAGCTAAGTGGAGTCATTTAAGTTAGGAGGACCATGTCAGAGATTTGAGAAAACAACAAAGGAGACAGAAAGGATCAGTTAATACTCTGAGGGGAGAAATAAGGAGACTTGAAAGTGAAAGTCGCTCAGTCGTGTCTCTGTGCGACCCCATGGATTACACATTCCATGGAATTCCTCAGGCCAGAATACTGAAGTGGGTAGCAGTTCCTTTCTCCAGGGTATCTTCCCAACCCTGGGACTGAACCCAGGTCTCTCCCATTGCAGGCAGATACTTTACCAGCTGAGCCACCAGGGAAGCCCAAGAATACTGGGGTGGGTAGCCTGTCCCTTCTCCAGCAGATCTTCCTGGCCCAGGAATCAAACCATGATCTCCTGCATTGCAGGCAGATTCTTTACCAACTGAGCTACCGGGGAAGCCCAAGGGGGCTTGAATATCCCACTTTTCACTGTTCTCCATATCCTCAATGGCAGATTTCAGAAATGGGGACAAGAAGTGGAGAACAGGGGTATGTATCTACCCAGTTCTTTCCTGTGTAGATGTTCAGCCCCTCAGCCTTTTGGATGCCATCTCTATAATTAACTGAACTTTCCCTAAGAATGGACTGAGTATGGCATGGTATGTAGTTGGATGAGGATTAGAACATCAGTACTTTTTTTCCTTTTCTGAAAATAGAGTGAAAATTTTTAAAGTTAAAATTGAGAAAGTTGAAACAATGGTGACAAAATTAAGGAAAAAGAATTTTCCAGAAAGGAAAGGAAAGTAATGGGGAGTCAGAAAGGAAATATAACTAAAAAGAAAAAGAATAGAGAGAGGACAAAAACAGACTGCCAGCTCCTAAGGGTTTGTATTGCCTGAACTAAGATTCAGTTCATATATCTGATCTGATCATATATCATATATATAGAATGGTAGACTTCTAGAGTATAGAAAACTTCCCCCTCCTTTTTAAAAAAATTATTAATTTTTAATTGAAGGATAATTGCTTTACACTATTGTGCTGCTGCTGCTGCTGCTAAGTCGCTTCAGTCATGTCCGACTCTGTGTGACCCCATAGACGGCAGC
>NW_011494790.1:6491314-6503629 GCF_000754665.1 Bison bison bison
CCAATGCATGAAAGTGAAAAGTGAAAGTGAAGTCGCTCAGTCATGTTCGACTCTTAGCGACCCCATGGACTGCAGCCCTCCAGGCTCCTCCATCCATGGGATTTTCCAGGGAAGAGTACTAGAGTGGGGTGCCATTGCCTTCTCCCACTATTGTGCTGGTTTCTACCAAACATCAACATGAATCAACCATAGGTTTACCCATGTCACCTCCCACTTGAACATCCCTCCCACCTCCCTCCCCATCCCACCCCTCTACGTTGTTACTGAGCCTTGGTTTGAGTTCTGTGAACCATGTAGCAAATTCCCATTGGCTATGTATTTTACATATGGTAATGTATGTTTCCATGCTACCCTTTCATACATCCCACCCTCTCCTTCCCCCCCGCTGCTGCCAGCCTTGTCCGTAAGTTTGTTCACTATGTCTGTGTCTCCATTGCTGCTCTGAAAACAGGTACATCAGTACCATCTTTCTAGATTTCATACATATGTGTTAGTATCGGATAGTCATTTTTCCTCTTTCTGACTTACTTCATTCTGTATAATAGACTCTAGGTTCATCAAAGGTATGGAGCGCTTCATGAATTTGTGTGTCATCCTTGCACAGGGGCCATGCTAATCTTCTCTGCATCCTTTCAATTTTAGCATATGTGCTGTTGAAGCAAGCATCCCCTCCCATTTTGATTCTTGACAAAACTGATGTCTAAAGAGATGAAGTGGCTTGCTCAAAATCGGATGACTAATGAGAACTACAGATAGGGCAGGTACATAGGTTTATAACTCCTGCTTCAAGTGTCTAGTCTAGCCCCACACTTCCTTCCTTAGAAAGATTTTAGAGGTTTATTCCACATGCTGTTAAGGCTTGCCTGCTTTAGACAACTACTTTTGGGTCACTCAGTTAGGCTGTCTTGGTCCATCTTTCTTCCAGGTGTGAAGGATGCAGTAATATAAAAACTATAAAAGAAAGGGAAAATATAAGAAACTATATAAGAAAAGGAAATTTAAAGAAATAGAAGAGTGAGAAATAAGAATCTTAAAGGAAAAGCATTACCAAAACAACCTTGAAACAGAACAAAATGGAAACTCTCAGACTCTTGATTTCAAAACTATACAAAGCTATTACAAAGCTTTACTATGTACTATTACAAAGCTATAGTAATCAATATTCTATATATATCAGTGGTACTGATATAAAGGCAGACATTTAGACTAATGGAATAGATAGAGGGCCTGGAAATAAGTCGTCACATGTATGGCCAAACGATCTTTAACAAGGGTGTTAAGACCATCCAGTGGAAGAAAGGGCAGTCTGTCTTCAACAAATGATGCTGGGAAACTGGATGAAAAGTGAAGATGTTAGTCATTCACTCCTGTCTGACTCTTTGTGACACCATGGACTGCAGCCCATCAGGCTCCTCTGCCCATGGGATTCTCCAGGCAAGAATACTGGAATGGGTAGCCATTCTTTTCTCCAGGGGAATCTTCTCAACCCAGTGATTGAACCCAGGTCTCTGCATTGCAGGCAGATTCTTTACTATCTGAGCCACCAGGGAAGCCCATATGCAAAAGAATGAAGTTGTACACTTACCTTACACCATACACAAAAATAACTCAAACTTAATAAAAGACCTAGATGCAAAACCTAAACTATAAGGTTCTTTGGAAGAAAACATAGGGGAACATCTTCATGACATTGGATTTAGCAAGAATTTCTTGGATATGACACAAAAAGCACAGGCAACAAAAGTAAAAGCACCAACTGGACTACACCAAAATTAAAGACATCTATGCATCAAAGGACACAATCAACAGGTCAAAAAGGCAACCTAGAAAATGGCGAAATATTTGCAAATTATTTAACTAATAAGGTGTTAATATCCAGAATATAGAAAAACCTCCTATAATTCGACAACAACAATAAAACAATCTGGTTAGAAAATGGACAAAGAACTAGTATAGATATTTCTGCAAGGAAGATATACAAATGGCCAATAAGCACATGAAAAAATATTCATGACTAATCATTAAGGAAATGTAAATCAAAGCACCATGAGATACTACCTCACATTCAGTAGGATGGCTATTACATAAAACAAACCAACCAGAAGGTAGCAAGTGCTGGTGAGAAGGTGGAGACATTGGAACACTTGTGTATTGCTAGTAGAATTGTAAAATCATATAGCTGCTTTGGGAAACATTATGGTGGTTCCTCAAAACATTAAAAATTGAATTGTCATATGACTCAGTAATTTCACTTCTGGGTATATATCCAAAGGACTTAGAAAGCCAGATCTCAAAGCGATACCTGTATACTGGTGTTTATAGCAGCACTTTTCACAATAGCCAAGAGGTAGAAGCACTCCAAGTACTTAAGGACAGGTAAATGGATAAATGGAATGTGGTATATATTTACAGTGGAATATGATTTATCATTAAAAAGTAAGGCAATTTTGGCATATGCTCCAACATAGATGAATACTAAGGACATTATGCTGTGATATAAGCCAATTACAAAATAACGAATACTGCATACCTGCAGCGTACAAAGTGGTAGAGTAGTCGTGTTCATGGAAAGAGAGCACAGAATGGTGGCTGCCAGAAGCTGTAGGCAAGGGAAAATGGCAAGCTGTTACTTAATGGGTATGGCACTTCAGTTTTGCAAGGTAAAATATTCTGAAAATTGGCTGTACAACAATGTGAATATACCACTACTGAACTGTACATTTAGAAATGGTTAAGATGATAAACTGTGAGGAGTTCTAACTATAAGTAAAAATAAAATTAAAATAAGAAAAGCATTCAATGTCAACTTATATTCATATTTTTATATCTTCTTCCCAGAAATGTTTATATAATTAATGTACCTGAGAAAATTTAAATGAACACAATTTTTGATATAAGCATATTTGTCGATTCATGAGTAGACAAACATATGGCTCATTTGCATACATATATAAAGTTACCTCATTTTATATTTATTTTTATAATTATATTTTAATTAAAACACTCATTTTTAAAGTGTCAATAAAAATCTTTAATATGATGTAGAAATAATGTAATTTCAATAATTATAGCAAATATATATATTATTTAAATATCATAAAACATAATTAGGGTTTAAAGACTATACATATTTTATAAAGTTATGAACAGAAAAATAGAATTAAGATTATAATCAGTGCACTGGGACGATCCAGAGGGATGGTATTGGGAGGGAGGAGGGAGGAGGGTTCAGGATGGGGGACACATGTATACCCGTGGCGGATTCATTTTACTATTTGGCAAAACTAATACAATTATGTAAACTTTAAAAATAAAATAAAATTAAAAAAAAAAGAATGGGGGAGGGGCAAAGCTACAGGGATATATTGTATAACATGGGACATATAGCCAATATTTTATAATATCTATAAATGGCATATAACCTTTAAAATATGAATCACTGCATTGTATACCTGTAATGCATGTAAAATTGTACAGCAATTATATTTCAACAAAAAAATAAAACAATAAACTAGTAGGATATGAGAAAAAAAAGATTATAATCAGGAAAAATTATTAGAGAGTCAAAATATCTATGTAATTTAAAAATCACTGCTATTGAAAACAATTCTTTGGACTGGATTATCCATATACATAGTCTCAGTTCAGTCAGTTGCTCAGTCGCGTCCAAATGTGATTCCATGGACTGCAGTATGCCAGGCTTCCCTGTCTATCACCAACTCCTAGAGCATGCTCAAACTCATGTCCGTCAAGTCAGTGATGTCATCCAACCATCTCAACCTCTGTCATCTCCTACTCCTCCTGCCTTCAATCTTTCCCAGCATCAGGGTCTTTTCCAATGGGTCAGTTCTTCACATCAGGTGGCCAAAGTATTGGAGTTTCAGCTTCAGCATCAGTCCTTCTGATGAATATTCAGGACTGATTTCCTTTAGGATTGACTGGTTTGATCTCCTTGTAGTCCAAGGGACTCTCAAGAATCTTCCCCAACACCACAGTTAAAAGCATCAATTCTTCAGTGTTTAGCTTTCTTTATGGTTCAGTTCTCACATCCATACATGACTACTGGAAAAACCATAGCTTTGATTAGACAGACCTTAATAGCTCTGCTTTTTAATATGCTGTCTAGATTGGTCATAACTTTTCTTCCAAGGAGTAAATGTCTTTTAATTTCATGGCTGCAGTCACCATCTGCATTGATTTTGGAGCCCAAGAAAATAAAGTCTGTCACTGTTTCCATTATTTCCCCATCTATTTGCCATGAAGTGATGGGACCAGATGCCATGATCTTCGTTTTTTGAATGTTGAGTTTTAAACCAACTTTTCCACTCTCCTCTTCTTTCACTTTCATCAAGAGGCCCTTTAGTTCTTCTTCACTTTGTGCCATAAGGGTGGTGTCATCTGCGTATCTGAGGTTATTGATATTTCTCCCAGCAATCTTGATTCCAGCTTGTGCTTCATCCAGCCCGGCATTTTGCATCATGTACTCTGCATAGCCTACACTGATCATATCCATTGAACAATTGTGTAATTTATTCTTCACCTTAACTCATAGCCAGAGACTGAGTTTAAAGCTCTCACATTAAGCAAATCAATTTGAGAATTTCATCATTTGTTTATTATTCCCCTTGTTGCAACGAGTAACTATCTGGCCACAGTTAAATTGCTGATTTCTCCATTTCTTTGTATCCCTTCCTGGTGAACAAGAATTCTATCATGTACCAAGGATAAAGAAATTTTTCTTAAGATATTGAGGCATAATTCTTAGCTTGTAGAATCTGTTGTCTTTGTGTGCATGAGACAAAAGATGTCCTATACCATTTCCTTATATTCTACCCCCACCTCATCAGTAGCATCCCTTCAAATCTGGATATAAAGGAGAAAAGAAAAAATTAAATTTCAGGTGTAAGTATTTTCCATCCATTTCTTGGAAAGAGTATGGGAGGCATGTCTAACCTGTTCCCTCCATGTGAAAAGTGAACCTAGATTCATTTGCTCAAAATATAAAAGGCACCTGGCCAGGGCCAACACATTACAAAAGAAATAGAGTTTATATTTTCAAGGAACTTGCAGTCTAGAGATGACGAAAGCACACAAATTTGCATACAAATATGTACATACTTGGGAGAAGGCAATGGCACCCCACTCCAGTTCTTTTGCCTGGAAAATCCCATGGATGGAGGAGCCTGGTAGGCTGCAGTCCATGGGGTCGCTAGAGTTAGACACGACGGAGCGACTTTACTTTCACTTTCCACTTTCATGCATTGGAGAAGGAAATGGCAACCCACTCCAGTGTTCTTGCCTGGAGAATCCCAGGGACGGGGGAGCCTGGTGGGCTGCCGTCTCTGGGGTCACACAGAGTCGGACATGACTGAAGCGACTTAGCAGCAGCAGCATGTACATACTCACAGATACATATTCTTTAATGTATATATGTAGTCCTTTAATATCTTTTTATAGATATTTCTATTAATTAGTATATGTTTTTACACACATGATAAAACATTAATTGGTTATGTATACATACATACACATACACACACACTCTTTTTTCCAAGATGAATATTATATTATTTTCAATCTCCACAAGTTAATATTTCATTTAAAATTCAAACAGGGTGTTCTTTTTTAAATATAAGATTATTCTAACTTCACCTGAAAGTGAAACCAAATACTCAAAAATAACTAAAAAATATTTTTGAAATTTAAGTAGCAAAAAATTTTATTAGCTGCTTCAGAACCATGCTTATATCTTATTTTATTGAGAATTTTCCCAAATTCATGTCAGACACCAAACCACAGCTGCAAGAAACTCAGAACCCCAAACAGGATAAATGCCCAAAAAACCCCACTACGTCTAGGTATCTCATTTTTAAACTGAAGCAAATTAAAGCTAGAAGAAAATATTGAAAGAAGCCAGAGAGGGGAAAAGACACACCTGTCACACAGCAAAGGTAAGAATTACATTTACCTCTACTCAGCCTGTAAGCCAGAAGACAATAGTACAAGATACTTCAAGTGTTGAGAAAAAACCTACCAGCCTAGAATTCTATATTCTGAGAAATTTTCCTTCCAAAGTGAATGAAATGAAAACTTTCTCAGAAAAGTTAAAATTGAGCCACAATATAGGAGCCCCCTACACTTCCCAGAGTAGGGGCCACACCTCCCTGTGAAGGCTTTTCTTCTACTTATATGTCCACTAACCCAGCAATAAAGCACGTGCTCCTAGAAAATCTTCCCTGGAAGGAGGAGCAACCCCCTGATTCCCAATTGACTAAACGGCTATAAAGAGGGAAATAAAATGATTAATTAAAGCAGTATTCAACAGATTATGGCCACCAAGTTTGATGTATTGTTCAAAGTTGTGTAGTGGGAAGTATACACTCACACACACACAATCTCGTTGACATAGTAACGTATCACATTGTGATGAAAAGTTCACTGTATAAAACCAGGAAATTGTTTTGGGGATGATATACAACTGTTCTGGGCTTTCCAGGTGGCACAGAAATAAAGAATCTGCCTGCCAATACAGGATATTCAGGAGACATTGGTTCAATCCCTGGGTCAGGAAGATCCCTAGAGAAGGAAATGGCAACCCACTCCAGTATTCTTTCCTGGGAAACCCCATGGTCTGTAGCCGGAGCACACATGTACAATTGTTCTAAGCAGAGCCAGGCTTTATTGCTATTGTCCCTTTGCCTTAATCTTTACTGGACCACCACCTCCCCCGCCCTGCCCATCTGCTTCTTTAATTGTGCAGTGGACAAACGACAGTCTTGTCAAAGAGTCTTTGGCTCTTTGAACTTTGAGCCAAAATTTTAGATCAGCCATGTCTACCTTAGTGCAAATAATCATACAAGATATTCATTTATTCACAGTAAAAACTGACTAAATACCCCTCCAATACTTGTATTGAAGTGTGGAGCAGCATGCTTAGTTTCCAGTTTGCAGATGGAAAACTTGACACAGAGGCAGAAGTCTTTCTGTCACAGCTTAGCTTGGTCCTGACAATCAGTACTTAGGTGTCTGTTAGGCAATGAATGGCCTCTCTCTCTATTTAGAATAAATTTCCCAGAGAAGTTTCAGGTTTCTGGACAGGAGCAGTCTATGACCCTTCAGTTCTATTTGTTCTTTGTAGAATCACCCATACAGTGTCCAGGACAAACAAGTTCAAAGCTCCAGCTTCAGGGGTAGACTTGGGAAGGACAGTGTCATGGAGCACCTTATTTCTGTGTATAAGGAATTACAAGGTGAAAGCAGTCTCAAGACTGCCTCTCCAACAGCTTGCCTACAGGAGACAACTGAATCCCACAGGTGCCCCTCACAGCTATGTTTTCAGTTGCAAAAGCTGGGCTCAGGTCCCAAGTAGAAGTGTTTCAGAATTTATTTGTGGGCCGCAGTAGCATCTTATTTGTTTTTCTTTGCTAGTAAAGTATCTTCTTTAAGAGAAAAAATCAATAAGGGAAGGATGGGACAGATAAAACAGAAGATGGTGATGCTGATAATAAGAATGATGACAATGATGAGAAAGAGGAGGCAGTGAACCCCATCTGGCACTCGCAATGCATCCCACAGTGCTCTCTGTGCTTTACGTGTTAGGACTTAGAATAGTTCTCTAACATATTATGAAGTTGGCCATACTATCACCTTTAATTACAAATGAGGAAAGTGAGGTAATGAGAGATAAGTTCATGGTACATAGTTCACAGTTCATGCATAGCTAGCAGGTTACATACTTAAATATTAGTTTCTCACCCATATCATATACCAAAGTAATTCTAAGAGATTTAAACAGCTAAACGTACTAAGTAAAATCAGAAAAGTACCTAGAGGAGAATTTTTAAAAATATATATAAATGGCATGTGTGATTATGAGATATAAGATGTTTTCTAAGAATAAATACAATAGAAGTAATCACAAACATATCTAAACACTTATTTTTAATTTCTAATTGTCTAAAAGCATATATTCAATTAAGAAGCAAAAATTTTAAAAGAATCCAAAAATATTCCTAATGGCTAATATCCACATATTGGTTAATATGTAAATTGGTTGATACTCTATAATACATAAAATGTTGGTAAGTCAATAAGAAAAACAGTGATAACCTGAAAGATAAATGGTCGAGGAATAGGAACAGATGATTCAACAAAGAAAAAAACAAACATTACTAGAGCTATATATAAAAATAATAATAATAGCTATTATGTGTTTATTACACTGGGCTAGAAACTGTGCTAAATACCTGAATTATCTTATTACATCTGCCAAAAAAACCCTGTGTATGATATGCATACCCAAGATTACAAAGCTGGTAACACAGTGAGACTGGGAACCCAAACCTGACCACAGCTCCAAACATTATTTAAACATAAAACCACACTGCAGTGATGTGCTTGTACCAGCCCATCCCCACTTTCTGTGTTAGTTGCTCAGTCATGTCTGATTCTTTGCGACCACATGGACTATAGCCCACCAGGCTCCTCTGTCCATGAGATTCTCCAGGCAAGAATACTGGAATGGATTGCCATTCCCTTCTCTAGAGGATCTTCTCCACCCAGGGATCAAATGCAGGTGTCCTGCACTGCAGGCAGATTCTTTACCTTCTGAGCCACCAGGGAAGTCCCCACTTGCTAGAACCCACTGAATACCCCTTTTCCCAGCTCCGTGTTGAATCGTATCATGCTGGTGGCTTGAAATATGCTACGGTAGAAGTACTTACACCACAGAAATCAGCATGTGCTCCAAATGAGCCCCGCAAGAGTAATTATTAAATAGTTCTCAATCCACCACTTACTGTTTCCCTAAAACAACCTGGAATTAGGTCAGATTTCAGGAACTTTTTCCCCAAATATCAACCTCATCACTCAAAGAAATGTGAACTAAAACAAGAGATACCATGTTTGCATTCAAATTTAGCAAATATTAGAAGAGAGCAATCATAAACTAAATTGAGATATCAAGGGCATGTAAATTAATTCAACCTTTATAGAAAAAATATTTGGTACTATACTATCAAGATTCTATGAGACATTCATAGATTTCAATCTTACAAATCCACTTCTGAAAACCCAAGGGAAATAGTCAGTGAGGTGTACAGTGATCTGTGCGTTAGGATGTTCATTTCAACATTGCTTTGAGTAAAAACTTGGAACTTACTTAAATAACCAACAGTATGACAATAAATAATATATGTAACAATCACATGATACAATGTAATGGAGCTATTAAAATTTGTTTTCAATTTCAAAAAACATTATAAAACAATATGCAAGGTGATCCATATATTATTCAAAATATATATGCATATATTTCTATATATATTCAATAAACATATTATTCAGATATATAGTCAGGTCTTGTTTATATACTACAGTGAAGTTTTGAATTTTTCTTCAAGTCCTACATATGTTTGAAAAATTTCTGTGTGTATAATGTAGGTATAATATGTATCTATAATGCATCTATATATACTGAGATTATGTTCTTAAAACTAAATAAATGGGGATTTCTCTGGTGGCTCAGTGGTAAAGAATCTGCCTGTCAATACAGGCAACATGGGTTCTATCCCTGGTCCAGGAAGATCCCACATGTCACAGAACAGCTAATTCCGTGCGCCACGACTATTGAGCCTGTGCTCCAGAGCCTGGAAGCCACAGCTACAGAGCCCATGGACAGCAACTGGAGCCTGTGTTCTCTAGAGCCTGTGCTCCACAGCAAGAGAAGCCACTACAATGAGAAGCCTACTGCTGCTGCTGCCTCTAAGTCGCTTCAGTCGTGTCCGACTCTGTGCGACCCCATAGATGGCAGCCCACCAGGCTCCTCGGTCCCTGGGATTCTCCAGGCAAGAATACTGGAGTGGGTTGCCATTTCCTTCTCCAATGCATAGAAGTGAAAAGTGAAAGTGAAGTCGCTGAGTCGTGCCCGACTTTAGCGACCCCATGGGCTGGAGCCTACCAGGCTCCTCCGTCCACGGGGTTTTCCAGGCAAGAGTAGTGGAGTGGGGTGCCATTGCCTTCTCCATGAGAAGCCTACGCACCAGGACGAAGAGTAGCCACACTTGCCGCAACTAGAGAAAAGCCAGGGCAGCAAGGAAGACCCAGCAGAGACATAAACAAATACATAAATAATTTAAAAAATAATCAAATAGAAATATGTATCATGCTTATATAATTAAAAACTGAATATTATAAAAATGACAGTTATTCACAATTTGTAAGCTTCATGAATTATAAACATGAAAAGAAATATCAAATACAATTTGAGCAGAATTTTTCTGCGTTGAACTTGGCTCAATGATTCCACAGTTCATCTGTAAAATATGGATAATTTTCTCATTTAGGAGTTTTATTTTCCAAATTTTATTTGATGACGATATATCACTTCTATATCTGGAAAATACTTGATAAGCATTTATATAAATGCTTAATATGTATTTAAGTACCTAATAAAGTTTTTAGAATATGTGTAATCTTTTACATGTGTAGATCTTATGATGGGGATCTTACAAATTGTATAAAGCAAGTACCACAGATCTCAAAGGGAGAGATTTTTTTCCGTCAGAGGACATAGGGATTCAGGAAAGTTTCTATCACTCTTTGTAAGGTGACCATTTGAACAGCATAGTGTAATTAGCATTTTAATTTGTTTACTTGAAATCAATATGCAACCTCTGGGCGTCCTTTTGTATCAGTCATTTTGGGGAGTTAATTGGAAACGTCTCAAACTCATTGAGGCTTCTTTGCTCCCACTCTTCTACGAACTCATTCTCTTAGGGAAAGTACTACGTTTAGCTTTAGGAGGGTTAAAAATAAAACACCTGATAAAAATTCATCAGAGTGTTTCCAAATCATAAGAGTGGTGACAATGGCCTTAGGATTCCTGTGTAGATTAGTTTATTTCCCCCTTTAATAAACATTGAAGCCAAATATAAGTGTTGTAATAGAGGCAACCTTGTGTACAGGAAATAGCATGGAATTTGAAATCCAAAGACCTGGTTTCAGTCACATCCCCCTCTCTGCCTGACGGAATGGTGGAGAACAAGCCAGTTAACTATACATTTTCTTCTCATCACCCACTCATTCGTTCAGTTAACCAATATTTGTTGCCTGCCCCCTCCACCATGTATCAAGCACTGTCTTGGCACCAGAAATCAGTAAAGAAGAGAGAAAAAAATCATGTGTCTACTTATCCTACATTTTAGTTGCAGACAGAGACAAATGTATCAAAATGACTAAATAAGCATTCATATGGTTTTAAGGTAATTAAAAGTGCCTAAGGGAAATTAGACAGGGTTAGGGTAATAGAATGTGTGGAGATGGAGGGGAATGGATTGGAGGAAGAGGTTGATAAGATGGTCAGGGAAAGTCTTTTTAGGGTTGTGATGTTCAAGCAGACACTGAACCTAAGGGAATTAGCCCCTCAAGGACAAGGGTGGGAAAGTACAATTGCAAAGGCCCAGGGCTGAGGACAGAACATCAAAGTCAGTGGTGTTAGAGTCGGTGAGCAGATGGGGGAGATGACTGATGATGAGCTTCCAGCAGTAACACTGACCTCAACATGAGCACCATCACAGACATGAGCAGTGTGTGAGGATAACCGCACAGCACCCAATGACTCATTCTACAAGTGTTAGGAGACAACAAGGAAATGCAGCCCTGGTGTCCTTGTCATTGCCTGTAGTCGCCTGCCTTTACCAAGCAGTAAAAGTTCTGTGCTTGAACAGAACAGAATTTGGCCACTGACATTTTCCTTGCGAGGGCTTGACAGCACCAGTCCATTTGGGGCTCAGAAGAGGCCACATTGTGTGTTATACAAGGTGTTCATTTCCTACAGAGAATCCATCTGGGCTGGCAGATGGCCAGGACCAACAGCTGGTCCCTTCATGCAGTAGGCATTCGGTACACGAGTGTGCACTTCTGCTATTCACGCCTGGGATGTCATGTACAGGAACGACTCTCTTAACACAAGAAGTTGGGTGGAAAACTTTCATAATGCATGTCATGGTATAAAGAAAGTTAAATTTTTAAATATATGTAGTGTCGCATGGGCAACACATCATTTTACCTTTACCAGGCCCTTTCCATCTGGACTCAGCAGCTGGTCTTGCCTACAATGTCGTCTCTCAGCTGCTTAACATTTGGAGAGGTCTGATCACTAGAGAATGATGTGGGAAACCAGGCTCAGTCATAATCACCCTTTCCCACAGGTTGAAAAGGAAGTAAGACTGCTTGGTTTAGCCTTTGACAACATAATGCAGGGTTGTCAGACTGGCCTCTCTTACCAGCTCATCCCCTCCCTCCTGCTACTCTGCT
>NW_011494790.1:6503729-6510627 GCF_000754665.1 Bison bison bison
GTTGACCTTGTTGCTTTTTCTGCTGTCACTGCTCCTCTGCCTACCTCTTCCTGCTGCCCCCACTCACACTATACTTTCCTGAGGCCAACTCTCTGCCCAGAAGTGTGGGAAGAGGAGGGAGAGGCTGCTGGGTGCATTTTCCAGGGCTCCAGTTGTGTCACTGTCTCCATGTGGAAATACCTGCCTGACCACCAGCCTCCAGGCACCACGGTCCAAGAACGCAGACTCTTTCATAAACTTTGGGCTAACAGAGTGCATGAGAAACCTATGCAAGTTCAAATGGGCTTGAAAGCTTTTCAAATATGCTTTCCCATTGTTAATCTGCACATTCAATTCCACATCTGGCTTGGAAAATTTCAAGCCACAGATCAGTTCTTAAGGTGATTGGTTTGCTACTGTAATAAAGCCAAAGGCAAACACGGGAGAAGAGGCTGTGAGAGGAAACTTCCCTTTCCACTGGCTTCCCTCTGGACAGGAGTTCTTCATTATGGGGATTTGTTGAGTTGTCATCCCTTAGATAACATTAAAATGATATCAATAAAGTGAGAGATGAAAGGTCAGTCATCATCCTTTAACACTTCGAGCACACACTGCCTAGTACATGTAACTGAACATAAAAGAAAGCCAACCGCTCCATTAGTCACCCATCTAGGCAAATACTTGGTGCTGAGTAAGAGATTAAGGGTGCCAATTCGATCTTCCAGGTCCCACTGATCTTGCTGGATTGGAAGTGGATGGCTATCACACTGAGGACCACTAGGCGTTGGTGGCCAATTGGAAAAGTCATCTGAAAACTTCCTTGAAGCAACCATTGGGTAAGTCATTTGGACATTGCTTTTCACTCTGTTCTTCATCCTGAGAGTTGATGTGTTGGTTTCCCAAGGGCTGGCTCTTAAACCCACTAGGCCCTGCTTTAATCATAAACATAATCAAATTTGTTTGTACTTTGGAAAATTACACTCCCTGAATCCACAATTGTTTTATATGGGTGAAAGCTGGTAATACAACTTGTAAAGGTAGAATGAAAGGTCCAGAGATGGACAATTTTCTAACAAGGCCACATGATTCCTGGAGGACAGACACAGAAGGGTCCAGACTCCAGGCTACCAGTGAGAGTCCCCTATGTATTCACTGATTGTATAAGTCCTTCCCTCTAGAACATGTTTATGTCAACAGCTTGTGACTGCCTTCTTCCCTCACTCTCATTCTGCTACTATGCTATTACTTTCCTGAAATTTCACCTCCTTGCTCAATGGTGAGACCACCAGGAATATGAACTCTGACTTTACAGGTGTAGAGTCTTTCAACCCCAATACCTTTAGACACTTTCCCTTGCTCAAGTCATTCCAATAATTATTTTCTGAAAGTCAGCTGTTGCTAACAGTGGGACTATAAAGATACCTGAGTTTGGGTCTCTATTTTAATGGGGACCTTAAAAGTAGGTCCCCATTAAAGTAAAAGTCCCTTCTACTTCTCTTCTAGGAGAAGAGACAGACACTTAGCAGATACTTTTAATGATTTCCATATAACAAATTGAAATATTAAACTAGAAACATGCCCCCTGTGCCATTAGAGAGAGAAGAGTGGCCATAGCTCAACCTGAGATTTGGGGAGGACTTTCTGTGACAGGTTATAACTGAATTGCATCTTGAAGGATAAGCAACAATAAGATAAATGGAAAAGGTGTTTCAGATGGAGGGACAAGTATAAGCAAAGACAGAAAGTCATAAAATACAATTGGATCTGCAGGGAATCAAAAACCATTAATATGTAAACATTAATTATGAGTCAAAAGGTAACAAATCATGAAGTTTAGAAGTTGGAGAGTAGGTGCCTGGTACCAAGGGCTTTGTGGGCCAGTCAAAAAGAAACCCCTGAATTCTATAGATGAAGTGTAGTCCTTGAATGTATTTAAATGGGAAATGATGCCATTGGATTTAAATTTTACACAGATACTTTATTGAAAGGTTTTGAAGTATGGGTCCAAATGGGTAATTCTGAAAACTGAGAGATGATTTATGAAGTCTTGGGTCTAGTGTAGAGATGATGAGTGGGCATGAAGAGAGAGGATAGAGTTGAGAGATTCTGGACATGGTGATGATTGACTGAGTGGGTGCTAGGGAGTTAAGGAAGAAGTTGAGATGGTCTAAGGTTTCTACATGGTGATGGTGTGGATAATGGAGCTATTGATAGGATTAAGCACTAGAGACGTTTAGAGGTGCAGCTGCCATATAAGAGGCAGTGGCACATAGAGAATCCAAGGTGCCAGAGTCATGGACACTGTATCCAGTACTCACCTGCAGAGCTGGTATTAGAGATTTCAAGTAAAGCAATTTTAAGGTGCAGAAGCAGCTCAACTCTGAGCTGGGATAAACCTCAGGAAAGAAAAAAAGTGAAAATATCCAAAGAAAATTCTCTGATTTGGAAATGTCATGAATCACGTTCTTCACTAACTCCCCATTTCCCATCCTCAATTCTTGACATTTTATGGTCACTGTATTGTTGTAAATGTGTTTCCCATAAGGTCAAAGTTCCATTGACAATGCCATTCTTAAAGCACCCCTCTCCCATTCCCATTTTTTTTTTGCCCCATACGGTGTCATGGAACAGTGGTGAGGTTGAAATCTCCTTTCCACTTTCCACCTTGTTGTAACTTCCACTTTTCTGTGATTCTATCAGTGACCATATATGTATACATAAAAACATACTTTGTTTTATTGCAGTTCACTTTATATGCTTCACAAATACTGCATTTTTTTTTTTTTTACAAACTGAAGTTTTGTGGTAATCCTGTATCAAGCAAATCTATTGCCATGATTTTTCCAACACCATTTGCTCAATTTGCATCTCTATGTCACATTTTGGTAATTCTTTCAGTACTTCAAACTTTTTCTTTATTATTACATCTGTTATGGTGATCTGTGGATAGTGATCTCTGATGTTACCATTGTAGAAAGACTGACTTGCTGAAGGCTGAGATTATGGTTAGCATTTTTTAGTACTAAATATTTGTAATTAAGGTATGTGTTTTTTTTTAATTGGGGTATAGTGCTTTACAATTTTGTACAACAATTTGTTGTTGTTTAGTCACTAAGTCATGTCTGAGCCTTTTTGACCCCATTGACTGCAGTAATACATTGTTTTTCTTAGGTACACTGCTACTGCACACTTAATAGGCTGAAGTATGGCATAAATATGTTCTAACGCACTAGGAAAGCAAAAAACTTGTGTGAATAATGCAATATTCACTTTATCGAGGTGGTCTAGAACTGAATCTACCCTGTCTTCAAGATATGCCTCTTTCTTTCTCTCTCTCCCCTTATATCTATATGCACATGTATATATGTGTATTTATATACATACATTTATATTATGTATGTACATGTGTATATTTCACTCAAGAATTCGAGCAAAATTTGTGACTATAATGAGAAGTGGTTCCGTTTGCTTGTTCATGGAGAAGAAAGCTCATTTGCTAAAGCCTTTTGTCCCTTTTGGTTCGTTTCCCCCCTCACCTCAATTTCCCTTTGAAGATTTAAGCACTTCTATTTGAACACAAAAAACATGTTTGACAAATAAATATTAAAGCTTACTGCCAGAGATACGATAAGGCAGGTGGATGAACTACAATAGTTATATTTAAGTCAAAACTGCCCTTTGGACCAGCACTATCAAGTGAAAATTACAATGTGAGTCATATATGTAATCTCGAATTTTCTGGTAGTCACATTAAGTAAGTAAAAAGAAAGAGGTAAAGCAACTTTAACAATACCTTTTATTCAACCCAGTATATCCAAACTATTATCATTTTCACATTTAGTCAATACAATACAATAATATTAATGATATCTTTTTTTCATAGGAAGTGTTCAGAATCCAGTATTTTACACTCAGAGCGTATCTCAATTCAGATATCTAAATTTCAGCTGAAACCCATGATCTGTACTTAGATTTCACACACTTAAATTTTTATAGTATATTCCTGTATCCAAGTTGTTCCAGTCATACTAAAATGTCCCTAGCTGCACTCTCTGTGCTCACCTAAGCACTCATGGTCACCTGAGGCTTCTGTGTTGAACAGAGCAGTATAGACCTTCAGCTTTCCTTTCCTCCAAATCTTCAAATGCTGTACATGAACTTGAGGCAGCTGAACATTTCTGAAAGATATTTATGAAAGTTTTCCAAGTCATCCAAGCCTTTGAGATCTCACCTGTAAACTCTAGTTAATGGAGTTTTCAAACTGGCTTAATCAGGCTTCTGGAAGTCTTTAAAGGAAAGAGCAAAGGTCTTAAAATGGAGAAGTAACAGATCAAAAAGCATTTGATTAAGAGGGTATCTGGTATATAGCCTATAAAATAAAATCGTGTCAATTTTAAAACACCAATTGTGTTTTGAGAACATTTTATAATATGAACATAATCTTGAAAGTAAGTTTAAAACCTGAAGCTAGGTTTTGTTGTTACTGTTGGTGTTAGGTTGGTTTGTTAGTTGTTTTACCTTCTAATATATGATCTTAAAAAAATTCACATATTTCTATGTGTACTATGATTAAACTTCAGTGTGAACCTAGTGACCCTTGGAAGTTCAAAATATTTATTAGTATGGTGAATCTAGCCTAAGGTTAAAGCTGATCACCCCTATACCAATAAACACACACACAGAGGCACAGATACACATGCATGCACACCCACATATACTGAAGGGCTTGTGTGGCTTCAGAGCAGAAACCTTTCCTAACCAAGGTAACAGGTGTATTTGGACCATGTTGTATGCTACATCAGAGCTTAGTGGTCAGAAAGCTTCTTTTGTTCCAACATGTATGTTTAACTTTGGGTAGGGTTGGAGGAGTGAGAGGTGGAGAAGCAAGGAATCATTTCTTCCTTCTTTAACTCTAACACCCCCTTTACCCAGCCAATGTGAGGAGTCTGGAATGGGAGGGAAGGAAGAGGAGACTATGAACAGGCAATTCCAGGCTCCCACAGGCACCTCCTGTCCTATGCCTCTTTCTTTTCCATCTTGTGTACTCAAGATTCACCTGCTCCTAGTGATTATTTAATAGACCTCTTGTCTTAGGAGTCTTATGACACATTTCAAGAAACCCTGGGCTTTCATCTCTTTCACTTTTTGAAATGTATCAGACTAGCTCTCAGAGTCTGCTGTCCTATTTTTCCCTCCTCCAACTCATCACTGTCTAATTACTTTTTTATTCGAGTTTGAACTCATGTTGTGTTTAATATTAACATTTAGAGAAGGACAAACATCTCAGCTTCTTGACTGTGGTTTTTCTGGGCTTAACAACCAGTTAGTTTAGTGTAGTAATCATTAATGGGACACCTGTTCTGTGCTAGGGACTTTGCTAGGTGCTTTGGTGCCAAACATACTGTATAACTATACACTACACACTCAGGCGGACTTCCCAGGTAGCTCAGTGGTAAAGAACCTACGTGCCAAGGTTGGGAAGATTCCCTGAGGAGGAAAATAGCAACCTGCTCCAGTATTCTTGCCTGGGAAATCCCATGGACAGAGGGGACTAGTGGGCTATGTGGGGTCACAAATTGGACCCAATGGAATAACTGAGCATGCACGCACACTTACACTCAGGTGGGAGCAGGGATAAACTATAAAATGCTGGACTTTCTCCTGTGCACAAACAGGGGTGATAATTAAATGGCCAGAAGCTCCCCAAAAGATAAATTCAAAATAGAGTAAACATAAGATTTGTCTTTGCTCTCAAAAGTTGCACTGGTGATGTGGTTATTTGCATTCTGATCCTATTACACACCATGTGGATATTTTATGTTTTATATAACCAGTGGGCCATTCAGGTATGACCTAAATCAAATCCCTTACAACTATATAGTGGAAATGACAAATAGATTAAAGGATTAGATCTGATAGAGCGCCTAAAGAACTATGGGTATAGGTTCGTTCCATTGTATAGCAGGCAGTGATCAAAACCATCCCCAAGAAAAAGAAACTTGAAAAGCAAAATGGTTGTCTGAGGAGGCCTTACAAATAGCTGAGAAAAGAAGAGAAGTGAAAGGAAAAGGAGAAAAAGAAAGATATACCCATCTGAATGCAAAGTTCTAAAAAATAGCAAGGAGAGATAAACAAAGCCTTCCTGAGTGATCAATGCAAAGAAATAGAGGAAAACAATAGAATGGGAAGGACTAGATATCTCTTCAAGAAAATTAGAGATACCAAGGGAATACACATGCAAAGATGTGCATTATAAAGAACAGAAACAGTGTGAATCTAACCGAAGAAGAAGATATTAAGAAGAGGTGGCAACAACACACAGAAAAAACATAGAAAAAAGATCTTCGGTTCAGTTCAGTTCAGTCGCTCATTCGTGTCTGACTCTTTGCGACCCCATGAATTGCAGCACACCAGGCCTCCCTGTCCATCACCAACTCCCGGAGTTCACTCAGACTCACGTCCATCGAGTCAGTGATGCCATCCAGCCATCTCATCCTCTGTCATCCCCTTCTCCTCCTGCCCCCAATCCCTCCCAGCATCAGAGTCTTTTCCAATCAGTCAACTCTTCGCATGAGGTGGCCAAAGTACTGGAGTTTCAGCTTTAGCATCACTCCTTCCAAAGAAATCCCAGGGCTGATCTCCTTCACAATGGACTGGCTGGATCTCCTCGCAGTCCAAGGGACTCTCAAGAGTCTTCTCCAACATCAAAGTTCAAAAGCATCAATTCTTTGGCACTCAGCCTTCTTCACAGTCCAACTCTCACATCCATACATGACCATAGGAAAAACCATAGCCTTGACTAGACGGACATTTTTTGGCAAAGTAATGTCTCTGCTTTTGAATATGCTATCTAGATTGGTCATAAGTTTCCTTCCAAGGAGTAAGCATCTTTTAATTTCATGGCTGCAGTCACCATCTG
>NW_011494790.1:6510727-6515768 GCF_000754665.1 Bison bison bison
TTGGAGCCCCCAAAAATAAAGTCTGACACTGTTTCCACTGTTTCCCCATCTATTTCCAATGAAGTGATGGGACCGGATGCCATGATCTTCGTTTTCTGAATGTTGAGCTTTAAGCCAACTTTTTCACTCTCCACTTTCACCTTCATCAAGAGGCTTTTGAGTTCCTCTTCACGTTCTTCCATAAGGGTGGTGTCATCTGCATATCTGAGATTATGACCCAAATAACCATGATGGTGTGATCACTCACCTAGAGTCAGACATCCTGGAGTACAAAGTCAAGTAGGCCTTAGGAAGCATCACTACAAACAAAGCTAGTGGAGGTGATGGAATTCCAATTGAACTATTTCAAACCCTATATGATGGTACTGTTAAATTGCTGCACTCAATATGCCAGCAAATTTGGAAAGCTCAGCAGTGGCCATAGGACTAGAAAAGGTCAATTTTCACTCCAATCCCAAAGAAAGGCAATACCAAAGAAGTTTCAGACTACATCAGAATTGCACTCATCTCACATGCAAGCAAAGTATTGCTCAAAATTCTTCAAGCTAGGCTTCGACAGTATGTGAACCGGGAAATTCCAGATGTTCAAGCTGGACTTAGAAAGGGCAGAGGAACCAGAGATCAAATAGCCAACATCTGTTGGACCATAGAAAAGGCAAGAGAATTCCAGAAAAACATCTTCTGCTTCACTGACTACACTAAAGCCTTTGACTGTGTGGATCACCACAAACTGTGGAAAATTCTTAAAGAGATGGGAATACCAGACCACTTTACCTCCCTCCTGAGAAGCCTGTATGCAGGTCAAGAAGCAACAGTTAGAACTGGACACGGAGCAATAGACTGATTCCAAATTGGGAAAGGAGTACATTGTCAAGTACATTGTACAAGTCAAGGCTGTACATTGTCACCTTGCTTATTTAACTTATATGCAAAGTACATCATATGAAATGCTGGGCTGGATGAAGCAGAAGTTAGAATCAAGATTGCCAGGAGAAATATCAATAGCCTCAGATATGCAGATGACAAGACCTTAATGGCAGAAAGTGAAGAGGAACCAAAGAGCCTCTTGATGAAGGTGAAAGAGGAGAGTGAAAATGCTGGCTTAAAACTCAACATTAAAAAAATGAAAAACATGGCATCCAGTCCCATCATTTCATGGCAAATAGATGGGGAAACAATAGAAACAGTGACAGACTATTTACTTGGGCTCCAAAATCACTGCAGATGGTGATGGCAGCCATGAAATTAAAAGACACTTGCTCCCTGGAAGGAAACCTGTGACAAACCTAGACAGCATATTGAAAAGCAAAGATACTTTACCAACAATGGTCCATCTAGTCAAAGCTATAGTTTTTCCAGTATCATGTATGGATGTGAGAGTTGGACTATAAAGAAAGCTGAGTGCCAAAGAATTGATGCTTTTGAACTGTGGTGTTGGAGAAGACTCTCGAGTCCCTTGGACTGCAAAGACATCAAATCAGTCAATCCTAAAGGAAATCAATCCTGAGTATTCATTAGAAGGACTGATGCTGAAGCTGAAGCTCCAATACTTTGGCCGCCTGATGCAAAGAGCCAATTCATTAGAAAAGACCCTGATGCTGGGGAAGATTGAAGGCAGGAGAAGAAGGGAATGACATAGAATGAGATGGTGGATGGCATCACCAACTCGATGGACATGAGTTTGAGCAAGCTCAGGGAGTTGTTGATGGACAGGGAAGCCTGGCATGCTGCAGTCCATGGGGTCATAAAGAGTCGGACAGGACTGAGTGACTGAACAACAATTTATTTATTTTTAATTTTGACTCTGCTGGGCCTTCAGTACTGTGTGGACTTTCCTCTAGTTGCAGCAAGTGGAGGCTACTCTAGTTGCAGTACACAGGCTTCTCACTGCGGTGGCTGCTCTCGCTGTGGAGCATGGCTCATAGCTGTGGCGCACAGACTTGATTGCTCCACAGCATGTGGGATCTTCCCAGATCAGGGATTGAACCTGTGTCTCTTACACTGGCAGGAGAATTCTTTACTACTGAGCCACCCAGTGGATATTTTATGAGAACAAAGCAAAGAATAAATGGAAATCACAAAAAAATCTTACTAGCTCTTTGCTTTGGATCTGTGACTGCTCCATCTTATAATGACAACTTAGGTCAAGGCTTCATTTAATGACATTCTACTAAATGAATCCACTCATTTGTTTTTATCCCGATAGAAACATAGATCCTGAGACTTTGTATATCTTACTCATAGAGAATATTTTTCCATTAAATACATAGAAACAACCTCAATCAGGGAAAATGGAACCCATTGAAAAAGTAACATGATCATAATTCACATTAGATCAGACACTGTTTGGGATGGGTAGGTTGGGAAGCGGTGGGGCTGGAGCCCAAAGAAGAATAGGAGAGAAGAAGAAAGAGGAAGGCCGTCCTGACTAGAAAAATCAGCTGTAGGGAAGAAATAGCTTTCAGGAGGGACACACATCCATGATGCCAGCCTTTTCTCTTACTATATCTATCCCTGATTTCTAAATTCTCCTCTCTGAACAGGCACACCCACTTCTGGTGTGAGTCTTCTGTGCAAAGGTTATTTTTACCTTCTTATTTTTACCCTCTGTGAAAAGGTTATTTTACCTTGAGTGCCTTACAGAGCAGAGACATCTGTGGCCATTTAAGGGGTCATCTCTGCACATCTAATCCACAGTCCTTTCCTGACAAGAAAATGTTGCTGGTAGCTAACGAGGCCAGCAGAGCAGAAGCAGAAAAAAAGTAAGAAAGAATTGGAGAGACAGTTTAGGGGTGGGATTGATTTGTAAGATTTAAGGATATGAAAAGGGAGAGAATCTTTTATGATGGAGAATCGATAGAGACTGGATTTCATCAGGACATGATTGCTGTTGAGAGAAACAAACAGTCAAGGAGGAAAAAGTGATTTACTAGGGAACTATGATGCTGTGAATCACCTCTGGAATGCAACATCAATTGCAAAATAGGAAGCCTAGGTCCTAATGTAGCTCCACTCTGAGCTGTGTGACTCTGGAAAAATCCCTTAGGCCTCTGAGCTTCAGTATCTTCATTCATAAAATAATACGAGCTGAGATAATCTGCATTCTTTAACCCCTAGAATTGTTCTCTTTTTCTTACCTTTTATGCTCTTTAAATCCTGAGAAGATGAATTGGGAAATTGTTCACTATACTCTAAATTAAAAGGCTTAGATGATCACCAATGATTATTAATATTGGTAGGGGAGAGCAAGAGGGAAATGAGTCTGTAGTGAATTAGTTTTGCTGATATAATAGACAATGGGGGAAACTAATCCTACCTACCATGATCTTTAAAAAGAATAACAATATTGCCCTATATTTCTATTCCATGTTATCCTTTACAGAACAATTGCAGATCCATTGCTTTGTTTGATATTTATAATATTGAGGAGAAATAGGCAGGAAGTTGCAAATCTGTTGCCTCGTTTGATATTCACAGCAATTAGCAGAAATAGGCAGGAAAATTACTATTTCTAACATTGACATTAAATTCAGAGAGTTAAGTGATTTTTTCAGAGTCACAGAGCTACTTAATGATGGGGCTAGAACTAGATTTCAGGTCTCCAGAAACCTGGACTTAGACACTTGCCTGTGCTTTTTACCTGGCCCTCCCAGAAGTGTCTAGACACTTATGGAAGCTGCCCAAGTTGTCACATCCCCAAATGATGTACTACAGAGAATGCAGCTTCTCAGATTGGACTACATTTTCCTTGGTCAACTCACAACTATCTTTTAGTCAGGAGCCTCCAAAATAGGGTACAAACAACTCGGGAGGGAAATGATGTATTAAGGTGCGGAGCGGGAGTGGATATTAAGAAAAATTCTATTTGTTTTGCATCGCTCTTTTACTTTCTTTTTGTGTGTTTTATAAGACATGTAATATATTAGCACCAAGTGTTAACATAAATGGCTCATGAATATAATTTATAAACAGGGTCATATGCTTTACTTGTTAAAGCCTTGATCAAAAGTATTTGGAGACTATGCTTTAGAAAACACATGGAGGAAAAAGCCAAGAGAATAAAATAATTCATAAGGCTGTTCTTAGGAGTCTGACTTTTTCTTAACCCTTATGAGGACTGAGGGAAAGGGGAAAGGGCTCTGGAAAGGAGGAAGTTCAATCAGAATCTTGAAGAAAATCCAGAAAAGTAGACTAACGAATGGAATTGCTCTGGCTGAACTGGGGCAGCTGGTCACATGCTTCCCACCACACAGAGGCCCTTGTTTCTCTTACACACTGTAGCTCTTTGTCAATCATAATCAACTATTCTATTCAGCTGTTCTTGCCGCCACTTTTCTCCTGTCTTTCAAGTTTATTAAGCAATAAAAGTAAGGCAGAACTTCACAAGCCTTTCAAAGATAAGGTTAAAAGGAACAAAAATATGTCCTGATCAATGAACCTATAGGTCCTTTCTAATGGAAAAGAAAAAAAAAATCTAAGCTACCCACAGAAAATTACTTGGGAATTTTGATATTATTCATAACTTATAAAGTAATTGCCAACTGACTTTTCATGTTCTCCCCAAACCCTTATATGAAACTGAGAAAGAGTATAAAATAGGGAAAGAATATGCTGAAAAGAAAGAAAATTATTGTCTCACCCTTAGGATCCAGGAAGGTAGTGCACCCACAATTACTGGATTATTAACACAGAAACTATAAAGGAAGGAAGTGTAATATTAAATAAATACTCATTATAATGGCAAATAGGAGATCACTGGGGCTTCCCAGATGGTGTTAGTGGTAAAGAACCCACCTGCCAATGCAGGTAGATGTGAGATGCTGGTTTGATGCCTGGGTTGGGAAGATCCTCTGGAGGAGGGCATGGCAACCCACTCCACTGTTCTTTCCTGGAGAATCCCATGGACAGAGGAGCCTGGCAGGCTGCAGTCCAGAGGGTTGCACAGTGTCAGATACAACTGAAGTGACTGAGCATTCATGCACACAGGAGATCATCTCTAAGGGTCAATATTTGGGGCTATTTCAAGGAAAGAAGGGGCTTT
>NW_011494790.1:6515868-6517124 GCF_000754665.1 Bison bison bison
AGAAGGGGCTTTCCTGGTAGCTCAGAATCTGCCTGCAATGAAGAGGACCTGGGTTCGATCCCTGGGTTGGGAAGATACCCTGGAGAAGGAAATGGCAACCCACTCCAATATTCTTGCCTGGAGAATTCCATGGACAGAAGAGCGTGGCGGGCTACAGTCCATGGGGTCTCAAAGAGGGGGCCATGACTGAGCGACTAACACTTTCACTTTCAAGGAAAGAGAGAGCTCTAGAAGCAGTGAAATGTTTCTTTTACATATACAAATAATATAGCACACAAGGAGTCCACCAAAGATTTTGGTCACAGTATGCATTTGCCTTTGAACTACTTTCTTTACTTAAAATTGCTGATAGACTTTAAAAGCACCATATCATTGTTATGGTATTTTACAACCAGCAGAGACCATAGACATCTTCTCATGGGAGCCTGGTGGGCGTCACAGAGGCTTGCCAGGAAGGAATCTGGGGTTTCTGAAGATGGCCCTCCTGTATTTAGAGAGTGTGGCTCTGACTCTGGTGGGGTGGACAGGAGGATAGCAGTCTTTGGTTTCTTGTCCCTGCTTCTGTCACTAAATTTCTTGGGCAGGTTTCTTTATTTCCTTTTATAGAGAAAATTATGAGAAAATTCATTTCTCATCTGTAGCATTTATTTATTTGTCAAATGTTGTATTCACTATGTGCCAGCTCTAATTTAAGTGCTGGAGATACTAAGGTTAATAAAATACTGCCCCTCAAAATCTACATAGCCTGATTAAAAAGATAAGATACATAATATAGTTAAATTATCAGTATAAAGCAGTGCATGAACAATGACACAAATAAGAGGTCATTTTAATAAGTACTGTTAAACATATTGGAGGCCAAGAGAAAGTTCTTTTGTCCTGCAAATAAAGCCATCATGACTTCTCTCTAGTATCCTTTTCCATTTTTCTGTTTTGGCTGCATCTTTGGCACCACGGCCTGGTTCTCATTGCTAGAGAAATGAGAAGAGTAGAATAAAGGACACAGCTTAAAAGCCCAGAGCTGTGATGCCTCTGTCTCCTTTTCCCCTATTAGGGCATATTTCAGGGTGTTTGTTAGTACATCCTATAGAATCAAGGTAGGAGGGGTGAGTACGAGACACAGAGAACAGTGGTGAACGCAAAATGTGGTAGGATGTGCTGGAAAACTGAACTAAATACTGACTGCCATGAGTGATTATTATTTTGTGTGTGCTGTTTAAATGAAAATAAGGTGGGCTAGCAAACAACCTCAGTTC
>NW_011494790.1:6517224-6517358 GCF_000754665.1 Bison bison bison
ACCTCAGTTCAGTCGCTCAGTTGTGTCCGACTCTTTGTGACCCCATAGATTGCAGCACACCAGGCTTCCCTGTCCATCACCAACTCCCGGAGCTTGCTCAAACTCATGTCCATTGAGTCGGTGATGCCATCCAA
>NW_011494790.1:6517491-6520234 GCF_000754665.1 Bison bison bison
GACCTTTGTTGGTAAAGTAACATCTCTGCTTTTTAATATGCTGTCTAGGTTGGTCATAGCTTTTCTTCCGAGGAGCAAGTATCTTTGAATTTCATGGCTGCAGTCAACATCTGCAGGGATTTTGGAGCCCAAGAAAATAAAGTCTGTCACTGTTTCCATTGTTTCCCCAACTATTTGGCAACACCCTCTTCCAATCAATCTACCTAGCCGAGGGAAAACTACTGCCATTTTCTTCCTTAGTGGAATCAATTGTCTTACTCAGTGTGATTTAGAATTAACTATTTAAAATAAATATCTTCCATGTTCTTCCAGGAGAGAGTTGAGAAAGCTCGTTTAACAATCACGTAGTAATCATATACTCTAACGAGGGCTTCCCAGATGACTTAGACAGTAAAGAATCAGCTTGCCATGCAGGAGATCTGGGTTTGATCTATAAGTCAGGAAGATCTCCTGGAGAAGGGAATGGCTACCTACTCCACTATTCTTGCCTGGAGAATTCCATGGACAGAGGAGGCTGGACAGTCCATGGGGTCACAAAGAGTCGGACATGAATGAGCGACTAACATCATGATACATGGCCCTAAAAAACCACTTGGTTTCTGTTCTTTGTCCATTGGCACTCTTTCAGAAGTATAGAGATTTTTACTGAAAATAACTGAAAAGACTAAAACTTTCTGAACTTTGGACTATCAGAAAATCTGGAGGTATGAATATTATTTCTGCCACTGCTTGAGTTTTTATTTAACATGGACTAAATCAAGTAGAATTCTGAGAATTTGAAAAGCAATTTTCATTGCTAGTGAACTAGTCAATTTATTATGTTGTTTGGCTTGATTGTATATATTTATAAAATTTTTTCATTTTTACCTTTCCCACTTTTACTCTTTGCTTGATTAGTTCAATTTCTATTCTTTTTAATGTTTATCTTTGAATTTTTAGCACACAAACTTAACTGTAAAATGTTATCAAAGCCTAAATTTATTATACATCTTTACCTTTCTCCCAAATCAAACAAGAAGCTTATCTCCTAAACAACTTCTATTCACTAGCTTTCATTGTCCTTGTTATTATTATTTTTGTTGTTGTTACTATATATTTAACTTTTTAACAGTAAACAGTTAAATATACTAACTCTTCCACACAGCTCTGGAGCAAATTACTCCAAAACTTTTAATGGCATTAAAAAAGACAATCATTATTATGCTCATAGACACTGTGGGTTGTGAATATGAGCAAAGTAAATTAAGGATGTCGTGTCATTGTTCTACACTGCCTAAGATCCGTCCTGGGTGTTCTTTGGAAGGAATGATGCTAAAGCTGAAACTCCAGTACTTTGGCCACCTCATGCGAAGAGTTGACTCATTGGAAAAGACTCTGATGCTGGGAGGGATTGGGGGCAGGAGGAGAAGGGGACGGACAGAGGATGAGATGGCTGGATGGCATCACTGACTCCATGGACATGAGTCTGAGTGAACTCCGTGAGTTGGTGATGGACAGGGAGGCCTGGCGTGCTGCGATTCATGGGGTCGCAAAGAGTCGGACACGACTGAGTGACTGAACTGAACTGAACTGAAAGCCTTCATTGGAATCCTGCTGTTGGCTGGTGGCCTCAGTCTTCCTCCTTGCATTCCTTTTCAAGTGGTCTCTGTATAGGCTAGTTGGTCTTCCCCAGAGCATGATGGCTGGGTTCCCTGGACAAGTGTCCCAAGAAAGAGATAGCCAAGCAGAAGCCATATCACCCGCCCTTGAAAGTCACACAGTGCCTCTTTCACTGTATCCTACTCATAATAAGCCATAAAGGCTGCTCATGTTCAAGAGAAGGGAGATAGATTCAACCTCTTGATAATGGTGTGGCAAAGCTCCACAATAGGAAGAACTGGAAATGTTGCTGTGACCATTCTTGGAAAATGCTCTCTGCCATATTAACATAGTTTATCAATTTCCACAGTTACTCCTGCTCTTTACGTCTCATATCTTTCCCTTGGGTTTGCTTTTCTTTGTGAAGTATATCAACTAGCGGTTTCTCAGCAATGGTTATGAATGTTTTAGAATTCATAGCTCACTCTTGAATAATAGATAAGCTGATTATAGAATTTTATTGGCAGTTACTTTATTTTTTGTCAACACTTAAAAAATATTACCCCATTGCTTTCTTTTTCCTTTCCTTTATTGTGGTGAAGCACACTTAACATAAAATTTACTATCTTTACTATCTTAAACATTTTAAGTGCACACTGTAGGGTATTAAGTACATTAATATTATTATATTACCATCACCACCATCCATCTCCAGAACTCTCCTCATGTTATAAATCTAGAACTCTGTACTCATTAAACAAAAACTTCCTATTTCTCCTTCCCAGACCCTGGCAACCACCATTCTACTTTCTGTCTCTGTGATTTTGATTCCTCTAAGTAACTCATGCAAGTGGAATCATACAGTATTTTTCTTTTTCTCACTGGCTTATTTCACTCAGTATAATGTTCTCAAGATTCATCCATTTTTCAGCATGTATCATAACTTCCTTCTTTTTTTTTAAGTTTTTACTTCTTTATTTATTTTTTAATTTTATTTTATTTTTGAACTCTACAATATTGTATTGGTTTTGCCAAACATCGAAATGAATCCACCACATGTATACTTGTGTTCCCCATCCTGAACCCTCCTCCCTCCTCCCTCCCCATACCCTCCCTCTGGGTCATCCCAGTGCACCAGCCCCAAGCATCCAGTATCGTGCATCGA
>NW_011494790.1:6520334-6520851 GCF_000754665.1 Bison bison bison
TGTAGGAGTTGCTTGTATATTTTTGAGGTTAGTTGTTTGTCAGTTGCTTAATTTGCTATTATTTTCTCCCATTCTGAAGGCTGTCTTTCCATCTTGCTTATAGTTTCCTTTGTTGTGCAGAAGCTTTTAAGTTTAATTAGGTCCCATTTGTTTATTTTTGCTTTTATTTCCAATATTCTGGGAGGTGGGTCATAGAGGATCCTGCTGTGATGTATGTCGGAGAGTGTTTTGCCTATGTTCTCCTCTAGGAGTTTTATAGTTTCTAGTCTTACGTTTAGATCTTTAATCCATTTTGAGTTTATTTTTGTGTATGGTGTTAGAAAGTGCTCTAGTTTCATTCTTTTACAAGTGGTTAACCAGTTTTCCCAGCACCATTTGTTAAAGAGATTGTTTTTAATCCATTGTATATTCTTGGCTCCTTTGTCAAAGATAAGGTGTCCATATGTGCATGGATTTATCTCTGGGCTTTCTATTTTGTTCCATTGATCTATATTTCTGTCTTTGTGCCAGTACCATA
>NW_011494790.1:6522630-6523264 GCF_000754665.1 Bison bison bison
GGGTTTTCTATGTAGAGGATCATGTCATCTGCAAACAGTGAGAGTTTTACTTCTTCTTTTCCAATTTGGATTGCTTTTATTTCTTTTTCTGCTCTGATTGCTGTGGCCAAAACTTCCAAAACTATGTTGAATAGTAATGGTGAAAGTGGGCACCCTTGTCTTGTTCCTGACTTTAGGGGAAATGCTTTCAATTTTTCACCATTGAGGATAATGTTTGCTGTGGGTTTGTCATATATAGCTTTTATTATGTTGAGGTATGTTCCTTCTATTCCAGCTTTCTGGAGAGTTTTTATCATAAATAGATGTTGCATTTTGTCAAAGGCTTTCTCTGCATCTATTGAGATAATCATATGGTTTTTATTTTTCAATTTGTTAATGTGGTGTATTACATTGATTGATTTTGTGGATATTGAAGAATCCTTGCATCCCTGGGATAAAGCCCACTTGGTCATGGTGTATGATCTTTTTAATGTGTTGTTGGATTATGATTGCTAAAACTTTGTTAAGGAATTTTGCATCTATGTTCATCAGTGATATTGGCCTGTAGTTTTCTTTTTTTTGTGGGATCTTTGTCAGGTTTTGGTATTAGGGTGATGGTGGCCTCATAGAATGAGTTTGGAAGTTTACCTTCCTC
>NW_011494790.1:6523364-6525382 GCF_000754665.1 Bison bison bison
ACGTTGTCCATTTTATTGGCATATAATTGTTGATAGTAGTCTCTTATGATCCTTTGTATTTCTATGTTGTCTGTTGTGATCTCTCCATTTTCATTTCTAATTTTATTGATTTGATTTTTCTCCCTTTGTTTCTTGATGAGTCTGGCCAATGGTTTGTCAATTTTATTTATCCTTTCAAAGAACCAGCTTTTGGCTTTGTTGATTTTTGCTATGGTCTCTTTTGTTTCTTTTGCATTTATTTCTGCCCTGATTTTTAAGATTTCTCTCCTTCTACTAACCCTGGAGTTCTTCATTTCTTCCTTTTCTAGTTGCTTTAGGTGTTGAATTAGGTTATTTATTTGACTTTTTTCTTGTTTCTTGAGGTGTGCCTGTATTGCTATGAACTTTCCCCTTAGGACTGCTTTTATAGTGTCCCACAGGTTTTGGGTTGTTGTGTTTTCATTTTCATTTGTTTCTATGCAAGTTTTGATTTCTTTTTTTATTTCTTCTGTGATTTGTTGGTTATTCAGCAGGGTGTTGTTCATCCTCCATATGTTGGAATTTTTAATAGTTTTTCTCCTGTAATTGAGATCTAATCTTACTGCATTGTGGTCAGAAAATATGCTTGGAATGATTTCAGTTTTTTTGAATTTACCAAGGCTAGCTTTATGGCCCAGGATGTGATCTATCCTGGAGAAGGTTCCATGTGCACTTGAGAAAAAGGTGAAATTCATTGTTTTGGGATGCAATGTCCTAGAGATATCATTTAGGTCTAACTGGTCTATTGTATCGTTTAAAGTTTGTGTTTCCTTGTTAATTTTCTGTTTAGTTGATCTATCCATAGGTGTGAGTGGGGTATTAAAGTCTCCCACTATTATTGTGTTATTGTTAATTTCTCCTTTCATACTTGTTAGCATTTGTCTTACATATTGTGGTGCTCCCGTGTTGGCTGCATATATATTTATAATTGTTATGTCTTCTTCTTGGATTGATCCTTTGATCATTATGTAGTGACCACTTTGTCTCTTTTCACAGCCTTTGTTTTAAAGTCTATTTTATCTGATATGAGTATTGCTACTCCTGCTTTCTTTTGGTCCCTATTTGCATGGAAAATCTTTTTCCAGCCCTTCACTTTCAGTCTGTATGTGTCCCCTGTTTTGAGGTGGGTCTCTTGTAGACAGCATATATATGGGTCTTGTTTTTGTATCCATTCAGCCAGTCTTTGTCTTTTGGTTGGGGCATTCAACTCATTTATGTTTAAGGTAATTACTGATAAGTATGATCCCGTTGCCATTTACTTTATTGTTTTGGGTTTGAGTTTATACACCGTTTTTGTGTTTCCTGTCTAGAGAATATCCTTTAGTATTTGTTGGAGAGCTGGCTTGGTGGTGCTGAATTCTCTCAGGTTTTGCTGGTCTGTAAAGCTTTTGATTTCTCCTTCATATTTGAATGAGATCCTTGCTGGGTACAATAATCTGGGCTGTAGGTTATTTTCTTTCATCACTTTAAGTATGTCTTGCCATTCCCTCCTGGCTTGAAGAGTTTCTATTGAAAGATCAGCTGTTATCCTAATGGGAATTCCCTTGTGTGTTATTTGTTGTTTTTCCCATGCTGCTTTTAATATTTGTTCTTTGTGTCTGATCTTTGTTAATTTGATTAATATGTGTCTTGGGGTGTTTCTCCTTGGGTTTATCCTGTTTGGGACTCTCTGGGTTTCTTGGACTTGGGTGATTATTTCCTTCCCCATTTTAGGGAAGTTTTCAACTATTATCTCCTCAAGTATTTTCTCATGATCTTTCTTTCTGTCTTCTTCTTCTGGGACCCCTATTATTCGAATGTTGTAGCGTTTAATATTGTCCTGGAGGTCTCTGAGATTGTCCTCATTTCTTTTAATTTGTTTTTCTTTTATCCTCTCTGATTCATTTATTTCTACCATTCTGTCTTCTAATTCACTAATCCTATCTTCTGTGTCTGTTATTCTACTATTTGTTGCCTCCAGAGTGTTTTTGATTTCATTTATTGCATTATTCATTATATAT
>NW_011494790.1:6525482-6526670 GCF_000754665.1 Bison bison bison
AATTCTTTATCAGGTAGATTCCCTATTTCTTCCTCTTTTGTTTGGTTTGGTGGGCATTTATCCTGTTCCTTTATCTGCTGGGTATTCCTCTGTCTCTTTATCTTGTTTAAATTGCTGAGTTTGGATGTCCTTTCTGTATTCTGGTCAGTTTGTGGAGTTCTCTTTATTGTGGCATTTTCTCACTGTGTGTGGGTTTGTACAGGTGGCTTGGTTAGGTTTCTTGGTTAGGGAAGCTTGTGTCGGTGTTCTGGTGGGTGGAGCTGGATTTCTTCTCTCTGGAGTGCAACGAAGTGTCCAGTAATGAGTTATGAGATGTCTATGGTTTTGGGGTGACTTTGGGCAGCCTGTATCTTGGAGCTTAGGCTGTGTTCCTTTGTTGCTGGAGAATTTGCTTGGTATGTCTTGTTGGCCCTTGTGTGGTACTTGGTTTCAGTGTAGATATGGAGGCGTTTGATGAGCTTGTCAATTAATGATCCCTGGAGTCAGGAGTTCCCTGGAATCAGGGTTTGGACTTAAGCCTCCTGCTTCCAGTTATCGGTCTTATTTTCACAGTAGTTTCAAAACTTCTCCTTCTATACAGCACCATTGATAAAACATCTACGTTAAAGATGAAAAGTTTCTCCACTGTGAGGGTCACCCAGAGAGCTTCACAGCATTACATGGAGAAGAGAAAAGGCAGGAGGGAATTAGAGGTGATATGAATGAGATGAGGTGGAATCAATAGAGGAGAGAGTGGGTCATCCAGTATTCACTTCCTTATGTGCACTCCACAACTGGACCACTCAGAGATGTTCACGGAGTTATACAGAGAAGAGAAGAAGGAGGAAAGAGACAGAGGTGGCCAGGAGGATAAAAGGGGGAAATGAAAAGGAGGGAGACAGATCCAGCCAGTAGTCAGTTCCCTAAGTGTTCTCCACCGTCTGGAACACACAGAAATTCAGAGTTGGGTAGAGAGGGGTTAGGAAGGGGACACAGGCGACCTGGTGGAGAAAAAGGAGAGTCCAAAGGGAGAGAGAGCAGTCAAGCCAGTAATCTCACTCCCTAGTGAAAAATGGGTACTGAAGATTGGGTGCTTAAAGGTACAAAATTGGTAACAAATACATAAAAGCAAAAATTAAAAATCTAGAGTAGAGTTTGGAGTTTCAAAAATACAATGTTAAAGAAAAGAAGAAAAAAAAAGAAAGAAAG
>NW_011494790.1:6527124-6527421 GCF_000754665.1 Bison bison bison
AATGAAAAACAAACAAAAACAAAGTCGCAAAAATTATAAAGAAAACATAGGTACAAAATTGATAACAAATCCCAAAAAGCTAAAGTTAAAAATCTAGAGTAGAGGTTGGAATTTCACAAATACAATGTTAAAGAAAAGAAAACAAAAAACAAAAAACAAGGTCACGAAAATTATAAAAAATATATATATGAAGTTTGCTTTAAAAAAATAGGGTCTTTTGTTTAGGATTTTTGCATCTATGTTCATCAGTGATATTGGCCTGTAGTTTTCTTTTTTTGTGGGATCTTTGTCAGGTTT
>NW_011494790.1:6527745-6528533 GCF_000754665.1 Bison bison bison
GCTTCTGTGATTTGTTGGTTATTCAGCAGGGTGTTGTTCATCCTCCATATGTTGGAATTTTTAATAGTTTTTCTCCTGTAATTGAGATCTAATCTTACTGCATTGTGGTCAGAAAAGATGCTTGGAATGATTTCTATTTTTTTGAATTTACCAAGGCTAGCTTTATGGCCCAGGATGTGGTCTATCCTGGAGAAGGTTCCATGTGCGCTTGAGAAAAAGGTGAAGTTCATTGTTTTGGGATGAAATGTCCTATAGATATCAATTAGGTCTAACTGGTCTATTGTATCGTTTAAAGTTTGTGTTTCCTTGTTAATTTTCTGTTTAGTTGATCTATCCATAGGTGTGAGTGGGGTATTAAAGTCTCCCACTATTATTGTGTTATTGTTAATTTCTCCTTTCATACTTGTTAGCATTTGTCTTACATACTGCGGTGCTCCTGTGTTGGGTGCATATATATTTATAATTGTTATATCTTCTTCTTGGATTGATCCTTTGATCATTAGGTAGTGACCATCTTTGTGAAATGTCATGTATGAAACGAGATGCCAGTCCAGGTTCAATGCACGATGCTGGATGCTTGGGGCTGGTGCACTGGGACGACCCAGAGGGATGGTATGGGGAGGGAGGAGGGAGGAGGGTTCAGGATGGGGAACACATGTATAATTTTTTTAAATTAAAATTGAAAAAAAAAGAAAAGAAAAGAAAAGAGAAAAAAGAAAAAAATAAAAAAATAGGGTCTTTTTTTTTTTGCAAAATAATAGGTTATAAAAGTGAAAATTAAAGGAATA
>NW_011494790.1:6529251-6529537 GCF_000754665.1 Bison bison bison
CTTCTTTTTTTTTTTTTTTAGGCTCACTTGTTCAGTCGCGCTGTGGAGAGGGAGGGACGCTGCATACAAAAACACTGGCGTGTGCTCACAGTGCCTCAGCCACACTGGGTCTGCCCCCACTCACGGCACGTGTAGCCTCCCTGCCCACACTGCTCAGGCTCTAGGTTGCTCCGCAGGGAACCATCCGAGGCCGGCCCTGGGCTGCTTGCACCTCCCGGGTCCAAGCGCTCAGGCTCAGGCACTCGGGTAGTCCTCAGAGGCGCAGACTCGGGAGGTGCAAGCAGCC
>NW_011494790.1:6529637-6538796 GCF_000754665.1 Bison bison bison
TGTCACCGGAGGGGGAAGGTCTGCAGCCGGCTATCTCTGTTCAGTCCTTCGTTCCGTGCGCGGGCCTGGCGGTGTCTTAGGTTAGGGCTGGCTTTTCGTGTGGTAGATATCCCACAGTCTGGTTTGGTAGCCCAAATTATTTCACTCAGATAGCGCTCGGGGTATTCAGGCCAGATCCTTACTCTTAAGCGATGCAGCCCACGCTGTGTCTCCCTGCCCAGCCCGCGCTTGCTAATGGCGTGTGCAGGCGTCTGCACTGCTTCTCCACTGGGGGAGTTACTATAGGGCTCGCAATCTGCAGGTTTTAATTGTTTATTTATTTTTCCTCCCTGTTATGTTGCCCTCTGTGCTTCCAAGGCTCGGCACAGATTCGGCAGTGAGAAGGTTTCCTGGTGTTTGGAAACTTTTCTCTTTTTAAGACTCCCTTCCTGGGACGGAACTCCGTCCCCCCTCTTTTGTCTCTTTTTTTGTCTTTTATATTTTTTCCTACCTCCTTTCGAAGACTTTGGTTGCTTTTCTGGGTGCCTGATGTCCTCTGCCGGCATTCAGAAGTTGTTTTGTGGAATTTACTCGGCGTTTAAATGTTCTTTTGATGAATTTGTGGGGGAGAAAGTGTTCTCCCCGTCCTACTCCTCTGCCGTCTTAGCTCCTCCCTCCTCCTTCATTTTTAAGACTTAATAATATTTCACTGTGTGTATATACCATATTTTGTTTCTCTGTAAGTGAACACTTGGGTTGCTTCCACGTCTGTGCTGTTGTTCAGTCGCTCAGTGGTGTCCGACGCTTTGTGACCCCATGAACCGCAGCACACCAGGCTTCCCTGTCCATCACCAACTCCCAGAGCTTGCTCAAACTCATATCCTTCAATCTTTCCCAGCATCAGGGTTTTTTTCTACTGAGTCAGCTCTTTGCATCAGGTGGCCAAAGTATCAGAGCTTCAGTTTTGGCATTAGTCCTTCCAATGAACATTCAGGACTGATTTCCTTTACGATGGACTGGTTGGATCTCCTGGGAGTCCAACAGACTCGCAATAGTCTTCTCCAACACCATAGTTCAAAAGCATCAATTCTTCAGCACTCAGCCTTCCTAGTTTTAGATATTATACATAACTTTTTAGTTTTGGATATTATAAATAATGTTGCTATGAACATGCATGTAGAATTATCTCATTGAGGCCTTACTTTCAACTCAATTTTTTGAGTAAAAACTCAGAAGTGGAATTGCTAGATCACATGGTAATTCATTTTTAATTTTTTCAGGAACTGCCATACTGTTTTTTTTTTTTTTTTCTGCATCCATTTTTTGTTCCAATCAAGAGCAGAAAGGCTACCTTTGAAAGTTATAAACTTTCAACAGGCTCCAGAGCTCCAAAATAGTTGAATAGACAGATTCTGCCAGTATAATTTTTGTCTAGGTAGGGAAACAGATGAATGGTGCATCCTAATCTGCACTCATCCCAGAAATCTCTTATCCAATTGCTTTTTAACATCTATTGCTGTTGATAGAAGTCTCCTTTCTTTCTGATTGTCATCTATCTTCTATGTCTATTAGTTTATACTTTGTTTTCTTTATATACTTGATATATAAAATATCAATATTTAGGTCTAGATTGCTTGATTGCTTTTGATCAGTACAATATGTGCACTTTAAACCTTAAAAATCTAATATTTCATTAACTCTGGACAGTATCTTTTGCCATTCTTCCTTTGAATATTGCTTCCGTTCCATTCCCCCTTTATTCTCTTTCCCTAGGACTTCTGTTGGATATATTATATCATCCCTATCTCTCAACTGCTCGTTTACATTTTTAAATCACTTTTTTCTCTATACTGTGTCCTGGATCAGTTCCTTTAAACTGTCTTTTAATTTACTACTTCCATGTTTGACTGTTTTTATTATTTTAGGGAGGAGGTGTTCTTCCTTTTTTATCACTATGAACATTCTTTTTTTTAAGGTTTCTTTTTTTTTTTCCTTTTTTAATTTTTTTAAATTCTATTTTATTTTGTTTTTTAACTTTACAATATTGTATTGGTTTTGCCATATATCAACATGAATCCACCACAGATATACACGTGTTCCCCATCCTGAACCCTCCTCCTTCCCCGTACCATCCCTCTGGGTCATCCCAGTGTACCAGCCCCAAGCATCCAGTATCGTGCATCGAACCTGGACTGGTGACTCATTTCATATATGATATTATACATGTTTCAATGCCATTCTCCCAATCATCCCACCCTCTCCCTCTCCCACAGAGTCCAAAAGACTCTTCTACACATCAGTGTCTCTTTTGCTGTCTTGTATACAGGGTTATTGTTACCATCTTTCTAAATTCCATATATATGCATTAGTATACTGTATTGGTGTTTTTCTTTCTGGCTTACTTCACTCTGTATAATAGGCTCCAGTTTCATCCACCTCATTAGAACTGATTCAAATGTATTCTTTTTAATGGCGGAGTGATACTCCGTTGTGTATATGTACCACAGCTGTCTTATCCATTCATTCTTAATACACTAGTTTTAAACCAATGTTCAGATTGCTGTATTGTTCTTATCATTAGGTAAACACCTCTCCTATTTTCTGACTTTGTTGGTATTTGTAACCCTCTCATGTATGGGATTTTCAGTTGAAGGTTAATCTCGGGTAGTCTTGTTTTTCCTCTTTTTCTCTTTTGGAAATCTGCTAGTGTTATCTATTAATTTTGTGGTTGGTTCTACCCTTTTCCTCAGGACCCAGAATTCAGATTTAGTCCTTCCATAGGGCTTCCCTGGTGGCTCAGATGGTAAAGAATTTGCTTGCAGTACAGGAGACCTAGGTTTGAGATCCCTCAGTTAGGAAGGAAATGGAATCCCCTAGAGAAGGAAATGGCTACCCACTCCAGTATTCTTGCCTGGAGAATTCTGTGGACAGAGGAGCCTGGTGGGTTACAGTCCATGGGGTCACAAAGTGTTGAATGCAACTGAATGACTAACACTTCCACCTAACTTTCACTTTCATTGGATATTCAGGGCATCCATGACGGAAAATATTGAAAACAACTGCACATCTAGTCCAAGCTAGTAAATGTTTCGATCATATCCTGGAGCTGATGCTGTATTTCTCTTTGCTGTATCACAATCACATAGCTTTATAGACGCTGTAGCCCAAGCCTATGACAGCAAATAGTGTTATTGTAGCCTCTTTTACATGTGAGGTTAACCCAGCCTCTGAGTTCAAGAAGGAAGCCAGGCTCCAGTCTTACATCAGGCAATTTCAATTCCCATTATCCCTCAAGTATAAACATCCTTAGATCCTCTGCCAGTTTCCACACCTAGAGCCCAAAGTTCCCCAGCCTAACATCTTTCAACTTCAGTCCACCTTTTCACTTTATAATCTATATTCCTATTCTGATCTATGAAAATGTCTGATTTTTTATCATTTCTATTTTTAATTTTTTTCGCATTTTAAAATATATTACTGTTATATGTCTGAAATATTTGGAGTGTCTAAAATTGTGAATTTACAATGCTGTCCTGACTAGAAATATGAATTTATCCTTAATTCCCTGTCTTAATTTGTTAAGTAATACAAAAGATAATGCAAGTAAATATTAAAGCAGAAAAGATGAAAGTCATACAGGTAGTGTAAAGCCTAACATCAAATTTATTTTTATTCTGTCTTTACTCTCTCATAATAGCTAAAGTATAAAAGGACTGCATAGCATTCTTATATTAATTATAGAATTATATAATTTGTATGTCATACTAAATGCCCAGGAGAGCCTAGTGACTAATGAGAGTCCATGTCTAACTGGTTCTTCCTCAGGGAAACATTCACTTTGTTACTAAGTACTTTCTTAGATTGCAAATGCTTTTTAATCCTTATACTGTATTTAGGGATTTTCTATTTCTAAGCTCTGCATGTTATGAATTATATAAACAGACTAGGGAAAAATGGCAAAGGCTAAGTAAATTCCTTAGGTACTGACAGACTTCAGTTCAGTTCGGTTCAGTCGCTTAGTCGTGTCCGACTCTGCGACCCCATGAACTGCAGCACACCAGGTCTCCCTGTCCATCACCAACTCCTGGAGCCCACCCAAACCCATGTCCATTGTGTCGGTGATGCCATCCAACCATCTCATCCTCTGTCGTCCCCTTCTCCTCCTGCCCTCAATCTTTCCCAGCATCAGGGTCTTTTCAGTGAGTCAGCTCTCCGCATCAGGTGGCCAACGTATTGGAGTTTCAGCTTCAACATTAGTCACTCCAATGAACACCCAGGACTGATCTCCTTTAGGATGGTCTGGTTGGATCTCCTTGCAGTCCAAGGGACTCTCAAAAGTCTTCTCCAACAGCACAGTTCAAAAGCATCAATTCTTTGGCACTCAGCTTTCTTTATAGTCCAACTCTCACATCCATGATGACCACTGGAAAAACCATAGCCTTGACTAGACGGACCTTTGTTGGCAAAGTAATGTCTCTGCTTTTTAATATGCTGTCCAGGTTGGTCATAACTTTCCTTCCAAGAAGCAAACGTCTTTTAATTTCATGGCTGCAATCACCATCTGCAGTGATTTTGGAGTCCAGAAAAATAAAGTCTGACACTGTTTCCACTGTTTCCCCATCTATTTGCCATAAAGTGATGGGACCGGATGCCATGATCTTCGTTTTCTGTATGTTGAGCTTTAAGCCCACTTTTTCACTCTCCTCTTTGCTTTCATCAAGAGGCTTTTTAGTTCCTCTTCACTTTCTGCCATAAGGGTAGTGTCATCTGCATATCTGAGGTTATTTATATTTCTCACACAATCTTGATTCCAAGCTTGTGCTTCTTCCAGCCCAGTGTTTCTCATGATGTACTCTGCATATAAGTTAAATAAGCAGGGTGACAATATACAGCCTTGACGTACTCCTTTTCCTATTTGGAACCAGTCTATTGTTCCATGTCCAGTTCTAACTGTTGCTTCCTGACCTGTATACAGGTTTCTCAAGAGGCAGGTCAGGTGGTCTGGTGTTCCCATCTCTTTCAGAAATTTCCACAGTTTACTGGGATCCACACAGTCAAAGGCTTTAGTTTTATTAATATAAGAGTGTACTGAATATTCAGATTTCTTATCTATTTCTTCTAAACTCAATGGAAAACTAGTACTACATATGTGTTGCTTAATATGAAAATGAGGTTCTGTTTTTTCTATATTTTGAGCAATTTATGAATGGGATTTTACAAAATTAAGCAGTAAAAAAAAAAAAATGTTTATAGATTGAAAAATAGGCCTCGTTCCCATCCCAGAGAACAAGTCCTCTCTTTGGAGGCCACTTTTTTTCTGCATGGCATTCATATTTTTGTATCTTGCTTTTCCACTTGATATATTTTGAAATTTGTTTTCAATATCAGCATGTGTAGGTTGAACTTCTTTTTCATAGATACAGAACATTCTGTTTTAAGGATGTAATGTAATTTACCTAATCTGTCCCTTATTTACAGGAATTTAGGTTACTTCTAGACTTTTGCTACTGCAAGCCATTATGTAATGAATATCCTTGTAGGTACAGTTTTGCTCACAAATGCAAATTTATTGAGAAATGCTGAGCCAAACTGCCTTCTATTGTGGTTATATTGAAATAAATCTTTAAAAACAAATGCACCATTCTCTAAAACTGAAAACAGTTAAAATTAAGCAATGTTGCTTAAATCTATGAATACTTCTGTATCCAATGTTTTCAACTTTGTAGCCAACCATATTTTTGTCTGTGGGCAACTTATAATTGATAGTTAAATATTTTTACAAACAATTTATTTTATTTAAAAAATGTTGGCCAAACATATACATTTTGACTGTACATGTTTAGAAAATGATCAGAAATTAATCCTAACCAATTAAGATTAACCCCCAGAATGTATTTGCTCTGTAATCTTGTGTTTAGCCAATCCCCAACCTCATCCATTTTTATGGTTGTACATTTTGGAACTTCCAATATTATTTTGCAAACTAGGAGAGTTACTTGACAGATGTTTTCTCCTTTTGAGAAGGCCCAGAATGGCTGTCTTGCCTGCAGCCCTCTGTGGGGGGTGAGCGGGGGATGGATTCTCTCCCTGCAGAATCCCTGTCATCCTGGTCTCAGCTGTTTTCATGGAGGATGGGCACCAAACTCTGGTCCAGGTGAGGTGAGCCAGTGGCCCATGAAGCCTTCTGAATCAGCACCTCCACCACCAGCTGTGTCTTCTTCAGGTCCTTGCTCAGGAAGCAAGTCATCATTAGGGACAGGATCTCTCAAAACAAAGCAGGTGGATAAGTCTCCAGACAGTGGAAGAGAGAGCAACAGACACCTTCTCCTAAGGGAGAGCCCAGGTCAGGGGTCTGAGGGGCTGCAGCTATGATATCTTCTGGACAGTTCTTAAGGCTGTGTCCTGTTCTCTCTTGATGCCCTCAATAAGAAAAGCAAGTGAAACATAACTTGCGTTCCTTGCAACTGACTGACAGGAACTGAATAGACTTAGCAAATAGTGAAAGAGGAACACATTTAGTTATTCAACAAATGGCACTTGAGTACCGGAGATATGCCAAGTATTAGAGACACATCAGTGATCAAGATAGATACGGTGTTTGTCCTCATGGAACCTACAGTCTTATGAAAAAGAGCAGAAGAAGATGAGTAAGAAACATAATGCTAAGGGCTAGGAAGGTGGGGAAGGGTTTGGGATCTGGGATATGCTTCACAGGGAGAATTCTTAACTCATTATTGACCAGGGGATTTTTGTAGAAACCAATGCCTGTAGCCAGTGATTTTAATTTTGGCCAGCTAAAAATTGTTATTTCACTAACACTTTACAGGTTATTACATCAATAGTTACACTTGACACATCTGTAAAGTCTTCTAATTTTTGAGAAATGTGTCTTCAATCCACTCTTCTAGTAGAAGCAAAGGAACATTCTCCATTACTATGAGTCTCATTTTTGTAAAATGTTGGAACAAAAACCTAATGGAGCAAAATGTGAATGATAATGACAATCATAAGTTGTAACATGAATGCTCAGTCACTTTTAAGCTCTAACAATTTCCGTGGTAGTGTTAATTGTATGACTCTCTAAAAACATATTGATGTATCTCTGGTCAATAATGTTTGGGTAACAAAAGACATATTAATGTCTTAACAAGTCAGTAATGTGACCTACTGATAGATTAACTGAGAGTGGATGAGCATGAATCAAAAGACCAAGGGAAAATACACATTAAACTAAATTTTCCTGTGTACTTTAAACCTAAGTACATACCTTTACATTCAGTCACTAACTCCTGTTAAGAACCAGGTAGCAATTATATTAGAATACTCTTAAGCAGTATTAACACCTAAAAAAGATGTACTTTTCATCATAGGGGACTAGAATGTAAAAGTTGAAAGTCAAGAGATACCTGGAGTAACAGGGAAATTTGGCCTTGGAGTACAAAATGAAGCAGGGCAAAGGCTAACAGAATCTTGCCAAGAGAACACACTGGTCATAGCAAACACCCTCTTCCAACCACACAAGAGAAGACTCTATACATGGACATCATCAGATGGCCAATTTCAAAATTAGATTGATTACATTCTTTGCAGCCAAATATAGAGAAGCTCTATATAGTCAGCAAAAACAAGACCAGGAGCTGACTGTGGCTCATGAACTCCTTATTGCCAAATTCAGACTTAAATTGAAGAAAGTAGAGAAAACCACTAGACCATTCATGTATGACCTGAATCAAATCCCATACGATTATACAGTGGAAGTGAGATATAGATTCAAGGGATTAGATCTGATAGACAGAGTGCCTGAAAAACTATGGATGGAGGTTCATGACATTGTATTGGAGGCAGTGATCAAAACCATCCCCAAGAAAAAGAAATGCAAATAAAGCAAAATGGCTGTTTGAGGAGGCCTTACAAATAGCTGAAAAAAGAAGAGAAGCTAAAGGCAAAGGAGAAAAGGAGAGATATACCCATTTGAATGCAGAGTTCCAAAGAATAGCAAGGTTAAGAAAGACTTCCTCAGTGATCAATGCAAAGAAATAGGAGAAAACAATAGAATGGGAAAGACTAAAGATTTCTTCAAGAAAATTAGAGATACCAAGGGAACATTTCATGCAAAGGTGGGCATAATTAAGGATAGAAACAGTATGGACCTAACAGAAGCAGAAGATATTAAGAAGAGGTGGCAAGAATACATAGATCTATCCAAAAAAGATATTCATGACCCAGATAACCACAATGGTGTGATCACTCACCTAGAGCCAGACATCTTAGAATGTGAAGTCAAGTGGACCTTAGGAGGCATCACTATGAACAAAGCTAGTGGAGGAGATGGAATTCCAGCTGGGCTATTACAAATCCTAAAAGATGATGCTGTGAAAGTGCTGCACTCAATATGCCAGCAAGTCTGGAAAACATAGCAGTGGCCACAGGACTGGAAAACATCAATTTTCATCCCAGTCTCTAAGAAAGACAATGCCAATGAATGTCCAAACTACCACACAATTGTACTCATCTCACACACTACCAAAGTAATGGTCAAAATTCTCCAAGCCAGGCTTCAACAGTACGTGAACCATGAACTTCCAGATGTTCAAGCTGGATTTAGAAAAGGCAGAGGAACCAGAGATCAAATTACCAACATTCACTGGATCATTGAAAAAGCAAGAGAATTCCCCCAAAACATCTACTATTGCTTTATTGACTACATCAAAGCCTTTGACTGTGTGGATCACAACAAACTACAGAAAATTCTTCAAGAGATGGGAATACCAGACCACCTGATCTGCCTCTGGAGAAATCTGCATGTAGCTCAAGAAGCAACAGTTAGAACCGAACATGGAACAACAGACTGGTTCCAAATCAGGAAAGGAGTACGTCAAGGCTGTATATTGTCACCTTGCTTATTTAAGTTATATGCAGAGTACATCATGCAAAATGCAGAGCTGTATGAAGCACAAGCAGGAACCAAGATTGTTGGGAGAAATATCAATAATCTCAGATACACAGATGACACCACCCTTATGGCAGAATGTGAAGAACTAAAAAGCCTCTTGATGAAAGTGAAAGAGGACAGTGAAAAAGTTGGCTTAAAACTTAACATTCAAAAAACTAAGATCATGACATCAGGTCCCATCACTTCATGGCAAATAGATGGGGAAACAATGAAAACAGTAACAGACT
>NW_011494790.1:6538896-6547968 GCF_000754665.1 Bison bison bison
GGAGGGATTGGGGGCAGGAGGAAAAGGGGATGACAGAGGATGAGATGGCTGGATGGCATCACCAACTCAATGGATGTGAGTTTGAGTGAACTCTGGGTGATGGTGATGGACAGGGAGGCTGGGCATGCTGCGATTCATGGGGTCGCAAAGAGTTGGACACGACTGAGCTACTGAACTGAACTGAACTGACTGAACCATTAAGAAGAACAGCATATGACAAAACTGGTTAGAACCTACAGGCCCAAGTTGGCAGAACTGACTCGTTGGAAAAGACCCTGATACAGGGAAAGATTGAAAGCAAGAGAGAAGGGGATGACAGAGGATGAGATGGTTGGATGGCATCACTGTTACGATGGACATGAGTTTGAGCAAGCTCTGGGAGCTGGTGCTGGACAGGGAAGCCTGGCTTGCTGCAGTCCCTAGGGGTCACAAAAAGTCAGACACAACGGAGCGACTGAACTGAAGCAGCATTCTCCCAGTCTTGGCTTTCTGAATCACCAAAGAAAGATTTGATTATGTTGAGTGTGTTTTAGTTTAGGAAACACCTATCCTATGTAATGTATCTAGAAATTTCTATTTCATGTAACTTGTACCCCATTGATTCTAATATGGTAGAAGACAGAATGGTGAAGACAGAGAGTTGATGAAGGCCTTCATCTCCTAGATGAAGAGGAGAAATCTAGGGCATTTCCATCACTTAGATAATACCAGTTCCTGTAACAGACTTTACTTCCCCACATTGTACAGTATTGGCTTAATTCTGTGTGACTTCTTTTCCTGTGTCCTAGGAGAACTACATGAAGACCACACCCAAGTGCCTCGTTTCCACTTTCATGTGTTTTTGGTGGTGTGGAATGGGTGAATGAATGAACGAATGAGCCAATCAATCCTGAGGATCTGGCCCTTGGTGGACTCTTTCCTTGATACACACAGCTTCTCTAACTTCAACCTGTCTTCTTGGTTAGTCTCACATTGACATTTTGCCCCCAGGAATTTTTCAGGCTGATGGTTCTACATCTGGGTTTCTGCATATTTCACCTCTAATATGAGCCTCCTCCTTATTTAATTATTCTACTCTTTTCTGCCTGCATTGGGCATCCACTTATTTTGCCCACCTTGGACCTCTATAGAAGATGAACATCCACACAGGATGTTTGTGAAAATCCTATTAAGATAGGGAAAAGTTTGCTCTCAGAAACTTTCACAGTAGACATTCTAGATTCTATCTTCATTAATGTCTTGGGGTGAGGGACTGTATCACTCCACTTGTGATGTGTGCAAGGCTTTACAAGGTCTCCTTTCAGCTTCAGAGTGGATCTGAAGCCATTACATTCTATCTATTTAGGGACCTAGATATTGTATTTTAAAATGCTTCCTGCAGAGCAATTCAAAGAAGAGTACAATGCATCATTTAAGTACAAAATATTGACTATTTCTATAATGAAAAAGTACAGAGAGTTCCATTTGTGTTTATCCTTTTATTGCAAATTGCCACAACCTGGTCAAAAAATTCTCTCTGTGGCGGCAGGCTATCTGCCAGTAAATTAGTCTGTTGAAAGGGCCACACCAAATCCAGCATCCTGGGCCAACCCTGACCACAGTTGAGTGGTGTGAAGAGAGCTGACAGCCGCGCAGTCACCACCCAGACTGGAGAGGAAAGCAGCATGAGGTGTTAATGGAAAAACCCAACTTCCCTCTCTTCCAAAGATGATGAGCAAAACCAAAATGGAGCTCTCCCTGATGAGTTTTAAAAGACAACTTTCATTTTTTCAGAATGAAAGTATTCACTTGGCTTTTGCACCTTTATGTCTTTTTACATATTTTTGTGGGATAGATTAAAAAAAAAAAAACTCATTTTATGTGCTTCTATTGTTCCATGTGAGTGGTTTAGTTAATTACTATATTAGTTCCCTGGGTTTTCCAGTAGTGGCTCAGTGGTAAAGTATTCGCCTGCAATACAGGAGATGCAGATTCAATCCCTGGGTTGGGAAGATTCCCTGGAAAAGGAAATGGCAACCCATTCCCATTCTTGCCTGGGAAATCCCACGGACAGAGGAGACTGTAAGGCTACAGTCCATGGGGTCGCAAAGAATCAGACACAGCAGAGTGACTAAACAACAACAATATCAGTTTCCTAAAGCTGCCATACCATACACTGAGTGGCTTACATAGCATAAATTTGCTGTGGGAGCTAGAAGCCATAGAACAAGGTATTGGCAGGGCTGGTTCCTTCTAAGTGCTGTGAGAAGAATCTCTTCTGTGCTCTTGCTTAGCTTCTGGGATTTGCTTGAGATCTTTGGCATTGATTGGCTTACGGATGGCTCACCCTGTGCTTTCCCTTCAGCTTCATGTGGTATTTTCCCTATGGCCTTGTCTCTGTCCAAATTTCCCCTCTTGATAAGACACCAGTTACGCTGGATTGGGGTCCACCCTAATGATCTCTGAACTAATTACATCTGCAATGATCCTACTTTTCAATAAGGTGACATTTAGAGGTACTGAGTGTTAAGATGTCAACATGAGAATTTGGGGGAGATACAATTCAACTTGGGCTTCCCAGATGGCTCACTGGTAAAGAATCTGCCTGCCAATGCTGCAGACACAGGAGACTCGGGTTCGATCCCTGGGTTGGGAAGATCCCGTGGAGGAAGAAATGGCAACTAACTCCAATATTATTGCCTGGAAAATTCCATGGACAGAGGAGTGTTGGCAGGCTACAGTCCATGGGGTCACAAAGAGTAGGACACAATTTAGTGACTAGGCATACACAATTCAAGTCAATCACCACATTCTGCACACCACCATTTCAAAGCGTCGGGTCTTTATCTTATGACCCCTGGGGTCAGGCATAGGGATTAAACTTAGTAAGCATTCAGTAAATCATGATGGAATACCTTAGAATTGTGGTACAAAATAACCTCAACAGATCCCTATAACCTATAGCCAGTAAGTACTATGAGACTCAGTATTATAAGAAGTATCCTTGATAACAAAGTTTCCTTTTTTGAAGTTAAGTCCTTATATTTGCACAACTCCTGGTCTACTCTAAAGTTCTTGGATTCCAAAATAAATCTTTAATTTCTAATGGAAATAAAGTAGGACCAACTAACTCCAAAAGGAAAATGTAGAAAAAGGTTTTGGCCCATTGGGGAAATCTCTTGGAAATTATGAGGTCCTAATCCGTCTCTACTCCCTACCATCTTTAACCTGATACAAAACAGACACAGAAGTTGATAGTCAGATGAAATTAAGAGGAAAATTAAGACAAAAAAGAAACCAAAAAGAAGAGCTAAACAAAGTCAACTTTGTTAATGGGCAAATACTCAGTGAACAATCAGTTCAGTCAGTTGTATTGTCCAACTCTTTGCAACCCCATTGACTAGCATGCCAGGCTTCTCTGTCCATCATCAACTCCTGGAGCTTGCTCAAACTCATGTCCATCAAGTCAGTGATGCCATGCAACCATCTCAGCCTCTGTCGTCCCCTTCTCCTCCTGCCTTCAATCTTTCCCAGCATCAGGGTCTTTTCCAATGAGTCACTTCTTCACATCAGGTGGCCAAAGTATTGGAGTTTCAGCTTCAACATCAGTCCTTCCAATGAATATTCAGGACTGATTTCCTTTAAGATAGACTGGTTGGATCTCCTTGCAGTCCAAGGGACTCTCAAGAGTCTTCTCCAACACCACAGTTCAAAAGCATCAATTCTTTGGCACTCAGCTTTCCTTATAGTCCAACTCTTACATCCATATATGACCAATACATTGATATTGGTTCAATGACCAATAGTGATGTCTAGTAAGAATTGTGTTGAAATGACAAGTTGGGTTAAAGTCGAGGTGATGTCTCTTAATCTCCCTTTCCAAGTGGGGGAGCATGGTCCTGCTGAGCAGTCTCTGTCCACATGCGGAGTACAGACCCCTTCTGCCAGGTCAGTATAGCAAGAACAAGTGTGAGATCTTGGCTGCTGCACCACACTGTGACTTTCATGGGCCTTAAGTATATTATGGAAGCCCCTTTCTCCAAAAAAAACAAAACTCAAAACTTGTTTTTTGACAATGTTGGTATAAAGATTAATACGTTAATAGTATATATTAGAACATTATTTTTTATGTAAATGTTCATTTTTCTTCTGATTTTAAAAGCAGTCAAAACATTTGTGTGGCTTTCCTGGTGGCTCTGTTATAAAGAATCCACCTGCCAATGTAGGAGACACAGGTTCGACCCCTGGGACAGGAAGATCCCCTGGAGGAAGAAATGACAACCCACCCTAGTATTCTTGCCAGGGAAATGTCATGGAAAGAGGAGCCTGGCAGGCTACAGTCCGTGGAGTCACAGAGTTGGACATGACTTAGCAACTAAACAATAAGTGAAAGGTATCTTGAGTCAGAGGGCCATGCTGCCTGTATCTAACGAATAAGTCAGTCCTGCCTGGCAAGACGGGCCCTGCCTTTCGAAGGTAGACCTTGGACCTAAACCCAGGTGTATGATTTACATGATGGCAGAAAACAGAAGAATACCCATGGTCCCTCGTACCCTCTTCCAGGAGGCAGGCAGCGAAGGCACAGAGGTAGCCTCTGCCCTGCTTATGAGGCAAAGTAACCTGTCTGGCTAGTAAGGGAGGCCAGTGCAAGTTCTGCAGTCTGCACAGCTCTGCCACAGGCTCTGCTCCCCTCCACCTCTGTAGGGCTCAGAGCCTACAGAGGCCTCTCCTTTCTTCCTCCTGCACTGCTCTCTCCGTTCCTAACCTCCCCACCTACAAGTCATTCAAGAAGGACCAGCGGCAGCCTGGACTGATAAGGTGGATTGCCTCAGCAGGGAGAAAGAAGCAGGGCAAGTGAGGAAAGGAAGGATTTCCAGGGAGATTCTCCTGGGGTCCTTCAAAAAGCCTTGGCTAGGGGATGGAATTGAAGCCAAACAGCGATCAGATCTGTGAAGAGAATTTAATCTGAAAAGACGCTGATGATAGGAAAGATTGAGAGCAGGAAGAGAAGGGAGCAGCAGAGGATGAGATGCTTGGATGGCATCACCAATTCTATGGACATGAGTTTGAGCAAACTCTGGGAGATGGTGGAGGACAGGGAAGCCTGGCATGCTGCAGTCCATCAGGTAGCAAAGAGTTGGGGATGACTGAGTGACTGAACAACAACAAACATTTTACTACTCATTTATTATCGTTATTTATCATCATTATTCATTATCATGTCTAATTCCAACAGATAGTGCTCCAAACAGCACTACCTGGAGCATCATAGTCATTCCTACAGAGGAAGGCAGGGGACTGTTAAATGGTAGAGTCTTGATCTGAGGAGCGGCTTTTCTAGCTCTCATGCCAATACATAGGATTTTTCTCTGTCCAGCTTTAGTTGCCAGATCAGTTGAGGAAAATTTATAATAGAGATAGTGGAGAAGGCAATGGCACCCCACTCCAGTACTTTTGCCTGGAAAATCCCATGGACGGAGGAGCCTGGTAGGCTGCAGTCCATGGGGTCACTGAGGGTCGGACACAACTGAGCGACTTCACTTTCACTTTTCACTTTCATGCATTGGAGAAGGCAATGGCAACCCACTCCAGTGTTCTTGCCTGGAGAGTCCCAGGGACGGGAAGCCTGTTGGGCTGCCGTCTATGGGGTCGCACAGAGTCGGACACGACTGAAGCGATGCAGCAGCATAATAGAGATAGAGTTTGAGGAGGAGTAGAAGTTAAAAAAAAAAATACCCATGCATGAGAGATTTGACTTGGCAGATGGACGCTAGGAAGTTTAACTATTGCTGTGCATCTCTTTGAAGGCTCATTTTTACCCATAGTCCACCACCAACACCTTTTGACATACCACTGACAGCTAGTAGAAATTAAAATTTGCCTGTCAATCTGGTGATTATCATAAGCTTTGCTGCACTAAATAGCCGGATTACGGAAAAGCCCTGGTTTTCCATCACTGGGTCATGATCCTCTTTAAATTATGTTTCTTAAACAACTTTTTTATTTTATTTAGATGCCTTTGCACAAAACATCTATTCTGATATTTAACATAGCTTTACAGTAACAAACACGTCAACATATTGCCTGGCTTTGTGAATTCAGTCAGGGACTTCCGAGTGCATCGATGTCTGTTAAAGAAAAAAACGACAACAACAAAAAACACCTGCCAGGCCCTCTGTTCTTCATGATTCTATTATATGTGTCTGTTTTTTTAGAACTCAGAAAATTAAGTGCCAGACAGGCTACCCGAATACCATGATTAATTGGTTACTAAGTACAGAGTTACTGCATGCAATTTGATCAGCTTTTTTTATTATTTGGTTTTCTTTGTAAATGGCTTTACTCCTTTTAAAGAATTTCTTCCAAGCTCTTTTCTTCCTTTTAAAAACGTAAGTTCAATGACTTGTCCTTGTGTAAGGTACGGGTTGCAGATGCCCTCTCTTTATTGTAAAACACAATATACTTATTCTATTTTAGGGGCCAAAGCACTTGTAAGAGCTTTGCAAGCTTTCCTATTTTTCTTAAAATTAGGACACTTCATGATGTGTAGGTACTTGCAAACGTAGATCTCAATAGGAAAGAATTTTAAAATTAACCTATAAAACAGTCCCAGGGTGTGAAAAATATCACACAACAGAGAGAGGACTGTCCCCAACGTTGTAAGAGAGTGTTCTCTTTATTCTGACCTTGGGGAACCATCGGATCTGCCGCCGCCGCTGCTCAGTAGGAACTCCCTGCCCAGGTCAGGCGGAGCTCATTAGCCGCTCCACCAGCTGAAGTTGACTCCCTGCCTCCCAAGATCCTCTGCCTCCTCTTTTGCCAACATCCTTGGGATGCTTCTAGCTTATCAGTCCAATTCAGTTACAGATATTTCTGCAAGTATGTTTAACGGATGCTTGCTATTCCTTTGGTTTAAAAGATTTTCAATAGCATGATTAATTGATAGATGTAGCCTCTAAAATAGGTTACAAATAATTTAAAAAGTATATGTTTGATTTTAATCCCATTTCTAGGAACTGCTATAACTCTTGGAATTTCCTGTGTATAAGCACAAAGGGAATATCTTTTGTTACAATGCTTGGTGTTTTGTTGTCAATTCCTGAAATCACTTCAAAGCATAGAGGTAAAAGGAGCACCTTGTCACACCCTACAAACCCCTTCCAACCACACCTGAGTTTATGTTGACAAGGTGACTATTGGAGAGCCCCTAGGGAGGAGGGCTGGTTGTTTCAGATAGGGGGAACAACCAAGAGTTGAGGGTTGTAATTTAGCCCCACCCATCAACGTTTAGGGAGGGGAGGGGAGTTGGAAGTTTGATCAATCAAACAATAGTGATTTAATCAATCATGCCTATGTAATGATGCCTCCATTAAACCCCAAGAAAATGGGGTTTGGAGAGCTTCCAGGTTGATGAATACGTGTAGGTGTCAGGAGAGCAAGTGCTCAGAGACCATATGAAAGCTCTGTTTCTTTTTCCAATACTTTGCCCTATGCATCTCCCTATGTGGCTTTTCCTGAGATATAATATTTATAATAATGAACATATGATATGAATGCAACTTGATATTCATCTAAATCTACAAATATTCTCAATTACTGCATAAATTAACTTTTGTTTTTGTTTATTGACAAGCCCTATCTTGCCTGAGCATTCTTGAGAATTCAAGTCAGGTTGGATGCAAGCTGACTTACCAGCCAGGTGTTTCACTGAAGTCATAAGTTTAAGGTTTTGAAAATATTAGCAGTGGATAATACTGGCCAGTAATGTTCTCCCTATTTAAAGTCATGCTGCTGCTGCTGCTGCTAAGTCACTTCAGTCGTGTCTGACTCTGTGTGACCCCATAGACGGCAGCCCACCAGGCTCCCCTGTCCCTGGGATTCTCCAGGCAAGAACACTGGAGTGGGTTGCCATTGCCTTCTCCAATGCATGAAAGTGAAAAGTGAAAGTGAAGTTGCTCAGTCATGTCCGACTCTTAGCGACCCCATGGACTGCAGCCCACCAGGCTTCTCCGTCCATGGGATTTTCCAGGCAAGAGTACTGGAGTGGGGTGCCATTGCCTTCTCCGATTTAAAGTCATAGCACAAGGTATTATGATTTGACTTTTTAACAGTTTTGACTCCTCTCATTCACCTCATACAATATATGATAGAACCTCTCTTAATTAAAATGAATTAAAATTGTGTCCTGAGAATTTCATGAATTCTAACTTAAGGTCATTAATTGTTGCTGTTACTGTTGCATTGCTAAATCGTCTCTGACCCCATTGACTCCAGCTTGCCAGGCTTCCCTGTCCTTCACTGTCTCCCAGAGTTTGCTCAGATTCAAAGCCACTGAGTCAGTGATGCCGTCCAACCATCTCATCCTCTGCTGCCCCTTCTCCTTTCTTTCAATCTTTCTCAGCATCAGGGTCATTTCCAATGAGTTGGTTCTTCACATTAGGTGGCCAAAGTGTTGGAGCTTCAGCTTCAGTGTTAGTCCTTCTAATGACTGTTCAGGGTTAATTTCCTTTAGAATTGACTGGTTTGATCTCCTTGTAGGGATTCTAAAGAGTCTTCTCCAGCACCACAATTCAAAACCATCAATTCTTTGGCACTCAGCCTTCTTTATGCTCCAACTCTCACATGCATACATGACTATGGAAAAAATATAGCTTTGACTATACAGACCTTTGTTAGCAAAGTGATGTCTCTGCCTTTTAATATGCTGTCTAGGTTTGCAATGGCTTTCTTTCCAAGGAGTAAGTGTCTTAATTTCATGGCTGCAGTAACCTTCCACAGTGATTTTGGAGCCCAAGAAAATAAAAATCTATCAGTGTTTGCACTTTTTTCCTTTCTTTTTGCCATTAAGTGATGGGACCAGATGGCGTGATCTCAGTATTTTGACTGTCAAGTTCTAAGGAGCTTTTCCACTCTCCTCTTTGACTCTCATCAAGAGGTTTTTTAGTTCCTCTTCACTTTCTGCCTTAGGAAGCATCACTATGAACAAAGCTATTGGAGGTTATGGAATTCCAGTTGAGCTATTTAAAATCCTAAAAGATGATGCTGTGTAAGTGCTGCACTCAATATGCCAGCAAATTTGGAAAACTCAGCAGT
>NW_011494790.1:6548068-6555385 GCF_000754665.1 Bison bison bison
AAGCCAGGTTTCAACAGTACATTAACTGTGAACTTCCAGATGTTCAAGCTGGATTTAGAAAAGGCAGAAGAGCTAGAGATTAAATTCCCAACATCTGTTGCATCATAGAGAAAGCAAGAGAATTCCAGAAAAACATCTACTTCTGCTTTATTGACTACGTTAAAGCCTTTGACTGTGTGGATCACAACAAACTGTGGAAAATTCTGAAAGAGATGGGAATACGAGACCACCTGACCTGCCTCCTGAGAAGTCTGAAAGAAGCAACAGTTAGAAACATGCAACAACAGACTGGTTCCAAATTGGAAAAGGAGTACATCAAGGCTGTATATTGTCACAGCTTATAAGCACAGCACAGGGTGCTGCTTATCTAACTTACATGCTGAGTACATCATATGAAATGCCAGGCTAGATGAAGCACAAGCTGGAATCAAGACTGCCAAGTTCAGTTTCTGAACACTGACACCAGCTGAAAGGATGAGTTACCAACCCTTGCAAATGGTTGATTGGATATACCTGACCAGCAGAAATTTGGGGATGTACACTGGATCTGTGTCACTGCTCACTTGATCAAGTGTTTTTGCTTCCTTTCCATGCCTCCTGCCTCAGCTCTGTTCCTGCCAGTCAGCTGTCTTAGCTCGTGTGAAAATAAAGATGTGTTTTATAAGGGTTTCAGTCTGGGAAATCATTTAGTCCCATTGTCCTTGTGGAGCACCTACTTAAACCAATCCCTTCAAGCTCCTCATTTTATTTTCTTTCTTACTTTTTGGAATGAGTGTTTAATCAACTAAGTCATTATTGCAGATTTCCTGACAGTATCTTACAGTTTGAATATAGGTAAATATTTACAGAGAAACTGTGATTTGAAAATCAGGCAAGCCTGAAAGACCTAAGAGAAAGCATCAGAATCCCCACTTGAAAATCTTGACAAGAAAAGAGAGTCATTTCCCTGCAGCAAATGAAGGATCAAATGTCCCCCAAAGATAAAGAGTTTTATAAAAAAGCAGACTGTGGGAAAAATAATGGGCAATGTAGGTGCTTTTAAGATGTCTCTTTTTTTTATTTAATTAATTTGTTTTAATTGGAGGCTAATTACTTTACAATATTGCAGTGGTTTTTGCCATACATTGACATGAATCAGCCATGGGTGTACATGTGTCCCCCATCCTGAACCCCCACCTCCCTCCCCATCCCATCCCTCAGCGTTGTCCCAGTGCTCCGGCTTTGAGTGCCCTGTTTCATGCATCGAACTTGGACTGGTGATCTACTTAGACCTAATCTTTTTGTTTTATTTAGCCTGGATATGTGGGTTTGATTTATTTTCATAACTAAATTAATAGCTATTCAAACACTTTAAGTTGATTATCTCCAGGAATCATTTACTCTAATTTAGTCTTTTTACATAGTGTAACCCATTATTTTGTTGTATTCTTTTAGTTTTGCTTGGTTGGACTAGGGATTTTTTTTTTTTAATCAAAGAAACAATAAAAGGCCTGAGCCACTTCAGAAAAGAACAGCATAAATGAGGACTCCCTTTACTAGGATGTATGTGATGGCATGAGTTTGAATGTTAGATTCTCTATCCATGTCCAAGTTTGAGAACATGCTTGCTGTCTGAGCGTCCTGGTAGGACAGTGTTCCATCTGTGATCCCCTCTAACCAGAGAGGAGTAGCTAAGTGGAGCTAACAAGAGTCAAACTAATGAAAAACAGGAGTTTGGTGTTGCTGGAATATGTAGAAAAAGGTGGAGTCTTAAAAAAAATATATTTCCCCCGCCAAGACAGTATTGAAGAAACTCGTTATTTTCCATCTGCCTGTTTCTTATTTTCACTGTGAAGTGAGAGCAAAGCTTTAAAAATTTTTCTCCATTGCAAAGAAAATATATTTCAGAAAATTCCTATCTAGAAAATAAAGCAATTAAGAACTATCTGGCTGTGAGGCTCTGGCCCCAGTTTGACTTCAAGCAACATCATTGCTTCGCATCAAGATGTGCCTTAGAATCAGACTGCTCTGATCAGACAACGCGCTGAGTGACTTGACATTTTAATAAATAAATAAGTATTCAGATCATCATAAAATATCCTTTGAAATTATAAACATGGGAAACTTTATGAGATTCAAGTGAGTGTTAAATGGTCCAGCAATTTTCGGCCTGAGCAGCTGGTGTGCTTTGAAATTGGGAGAATTGGGGGAGATTTTTTTGGAAAATTAAATCTATAAAAAAGACCACCTCCATTATTTCAATGGCTTGTTTTTCTTAACATTTCTTTACCTCTCTAGTTTGGGCAACAAAAAGGTTTGAATTTATTTTTTCCAAGTGAGTTATGATTGACATACAATACTATATTTGTTTCATGTAGTAAATACAGTGATTTGATATTTTACACAGTATGAAATAATTTCCTTTGTCCTCTCACCACCCCCTCCCCTGGTATCCACCAGTTTATTCTCTGTATTTATCAATCTATTTCTATAGTGTTCTGCTTGTTTGCTTATTCCATGAATTCATTCTTACACAACAAACATGCGTAGGCTATTGTCTTCTAATAATATCATGACAACTTAAAAAGCTTATTTAAGCAAAAACAGATGTTTAGAAAGTTTAACTTTTACATTAAAAAGATATGTAATAAAGTAAAAGTTATTAGGTGGATGTTAGTGCGTGATCAGAGAAGACAATGGCACCCCACTCCAGTACTCTTGCCTGGAAAATCCCATGGATGGAGGAGCCTGGTGGGCTGCAGTCCATGGAGTCGCTAAGAGTCAGACACGACTGAGCGACTTCACTTTCACTTTTCACTTTCATGTATTGGAGAAGGCAATGGCAACCCACTCCAGTGTTCTTGCCTGGAGAATCCCAGGGATGGGGGAGCCTTGTGGGCTGCCATCTTTGGGGTCACACAGAATCAGACACGACTGAAGTGACTTAGCAGCAGCAGCAGCAGCAGTGTGTGATACCTAGGAAATTACTAGTTGGCTTAAAGTTAGTTAAATTTAACTGCCGAATTAGATGTTGCTCAGTGGCTCTAGGTGCCTAGGCCAGGTTACGCACTATTAGAAAAATTAACATTATGTGTGTTGTCCTTCTATGCATCCTGGGAAGGAAGATAATGGAAATAATTTGATATGGAAACCCTACTCTTGAAGCACTATATAACGCGTATTAAAGTGCCAAATTGATTTTGACCGAGTGCTGAAATGTGGTAGAATTTAAGCAGTATGGGCAGATGAGATCTGAGGCATTTGTGTTGTAAGAAAAGGTAAAGGTTGACAGTATAAATGACTTAAAAATATTTGGTAGAAAAATTGCTAGAATTTTGGTTCACGAAGATAGTAAAAGCAGAGATAGCTAGATTGTGACAAAGAAGTGCCAGTGAGTTCATGAGTTATTTCCCTGATTATTCTTTTCTCAAAATATATGTGTATTGTGCATCTGCCACTTGTAAGGTTAATGTATCCATTAATATCTCTTAGTGACTATTCCCTTCTCAATATGTATATTATACTAGTGGATGACTTGCTCAATAAGCAGCTGTTTTTTTCTCACCAAGGGCTGTAAGCGTCGGTAGGTGGTATGAAATGGTATTTCTCTATAGTAGCTCTCTCTGGATTTTTGACAGGCTTAGCAACATAATTTGTATGGTCCAATGCAAATGAAAATGGGGTCCTTCTGTTAAAAAATTACTAAGAATTTCAATATGATGATAACAGAGCATGAAACATAAGTACAGGGTGCTTCTAAGCAAGGGGTTCTGACGACTGTACAAGAGCACAACCACGAAGCTAGTCCTGCTGATGGGGAAAACCACATCGGTGTAAGTGAGCCATGACTAAGGCAAAACTGCTAAATCTAGGCACGATCAATTAGTGAACTGATCATAGGTGACCAGTTAAGGGTCATGAATATACACATATATGTATGTTGTTGTTCAGTCGTGTCTGACTCTTTGAAACCCCACGGATTGCAGCATGCCAGGCTTCCCTGTCCTTCACCATCTCCCAGATCTTACTCAAACTCATATCCATTGAGTCAGTGATGCCATCCAACCACCTCCTCCTCTGTCATCCCCTTTGCCTCCTGCCTTCAACATTTCCCAGCATCAGGGTCTTTTCTAATGAATCAGCTCTTCGTATCAGGTGGCCAAAGTATTGGAGATTCAGCTTCAGCATCAGTCCTTCCAATGAATATTCAGGGTTGATTTCCTTTAGGATTGACAACATATATGTATATAAATGTAAAAATATATTTACAACATAAATATACATTTGTACAATGTTTAACATTACATTTTCACTATACACACACACACACACATATATATATATACACACAGACATACATGATTAAAATATGTGGAATAGAGTTCTGAAAACCTCTGGTGTGATAGCCTTGGGTGAATAAACTAGAAAAAGGTCATTTGCCAGTACCCATAAATCATGTTATGTTTCTGTGAGACATCATTCAACAACTATTCTCTGAGTCTCTATTTTGTGCCAGATACTTTTTGCAGTGTGAGCATATAACAGAAAACAAAATAAATAAAGCCCCTGCTCTCAGAGAGCTTTCATACTATTGAATTTCTGAAATTTTGACTGATTTGTTCAGTCTTGATGTTGTAGTTTTGATTTCATGTTGAAACCCCTGGCTTTCCCTTCCTTTATTCAGACCAGAAGCAAAAGTCTGAGAACTTGGTTATTCTTGTCACTGTTTAGAACTGAGTAGAACCAGGACTCTCCGGAAAACAATGTGCTGAAAGTCTGTCCTTGAGAGCTTTCCAAGCTGAAGACACTCATAGGAGCACTTCCTCTAAGGCCAAAGGCTTATTTGCTAAAAGCAGTTCACAGGGAAGAAGACAGCCCGCTTATCTTTGGTAAGAGGACAGCTCTCATGATACCGAGTGACACAGGATCACCCTAAGAGTCAACAGCATCCATCTTACAGAAATCAACAACCCTTGCTTTCCCCCTTTCAAAGAATTTACTGGTCTGGTTTGGCCTTTCTGTGCCACATTCCGTTCCAGAACCCCAGCTAAAATGTTCTCAAGGGCTGACCAGAGATCCCTCCTCCTTTCCCCGGGCTGGTACAACTTGACCGCTGCTTGACATCAAGGTCAACTGGAGACTGGGAACAGTTATGTAACTGCATTATAAATTGAATTAGAGCTGTGCATGAGCCCAGACCAAGTAACCAGGGCAGCTCCAGGCAAGAGCAGCAACGTGTCCCCAGGAGACAGCATTGGAGGAATCGTTTTCTGGGGAAAGGAAATAATGTATCACAGGCAGCAAAAAAAAAGAATCTCTCCCCAGTCCCTCCCAAGTCCGGGCAGGCTGCTGCCCTGTCATGCGAGGAGCAAGAAAGAGGCATTAAGTGCAGAGGGAGTTGGTGGCTATGTGGCAGTGGGTACTGAAGAAGAACCAGGTATAATACACACACACACACAATGAAGAAAAGAAATCAGTTTTAATATCAGAACAGACACCACCCTTTACAAGAGCACTAACAAGGCTTACTCATGGGGAGGAAAAAAGCCACAGGCAACCATCTGTGCATTGGAAGATGGATGGGAGAACTATTGCAAGAGTCCCTCTGCTACTAGGCCCTGAAAAGACCCTGATGCTGGGAAACATTGAAGGCAGGAGGAGAAGGGGATGACAGATGAGGAGGTGCTTGGATGGCATCACCGACTTAATGGACATGAGTTTGAGCAAGCTCCAGGAGTTGATGATAGACAGAGAAGCCCGGCATGATGCAGTCCATAGGGTTTCAAAGAGTCAGACACGACTGAGCGAATGAACTGAACTGAACTGAACCCCCTGCTACCAGCCACCTGTTGTTCTAGAGAGAATATATCCACAAGGGTCTTAAAATGTGAGGCTGAAACATCTTTTGATGCCTCTGATAACCCAGGACATTCTTCCCCGAATTAAGATGTCATACTGGAGGGGGGGTGGTGTGGAAATAGTAGCTGTTTTGTTTTTTTTTTAATAGGCAAATAAATACAGAGGAAACTTTTGAAATGGTAAAAGGTGCTGGGATCACAGTTTAACCCTGGTCTATGATTGCAGGACCATCTTTAGAATCAAATGAGAAAAGGCAGAACAATGTGAAGCTGAAAGCTTAAACTGTGCAGTTCACTGATGGGACCAAACCATAGTTCCATCTTTTACTGAGTACTTGACGTGTGGCCAAGTTCGAAAGTTCCCTCTAAGCTCCAGCTTCCTATGTGCAGAAAGGGATAATTACAGTACCTACCTCAAAGGGCTTTTGTAAGATTCAATGACATCAAATGCAATAGCATTTGAAAACTAGTCACACAAAGACTTGAAATGCTAACAACAATTGCTGCTGCTGCTGCTAAGTCGCTTCAGTCGTGTACGACTCTGTGTGACCCCATAGATGGCAGTCCACCGGGCTCCCCTGTCCCTGGGATTCTCCAGGAAAGAACACTGGAGTGGGTTGCTATTTCCTTCTCCAATCATGAAAGTGAAAAGTGAAAGTGAAGTCGTTCAGTCGTGTCCGACTCTTAGCGACCCCATGGACTGCAGCCTCCCAGGCTTCTCCATCCATGGGATTTTCCAGGCAAGAGTACTGGAGTGGGGTCCCATTGCCTTCTCCGAACAATAATAGCTAATGGTTCTTAAATGTTTTAAGTGGTTTACACGTATTAATCCATTTGCTTTTCACAATAATCCTCTGAAAGATGCAGAGAAGTTTAGCAAATTTGCTCAAGTTTGCATATCTAGTGAGTCGCAGAGCCAGGATTTGAACCCAGGCAGTGGTTTTTGCATTCATATTACAACCTAGAATGTGTTAATGAAGGAATCGGGGCTCATGAAGTTATATGTGTGTAACAAATTGTAGGTTTTAATATCTGGCAAGGCCAGTGCCTAAGAGGTGTTTATTGCCCATGTTTATTTTCCACTAGAATTGGTGTTCTAGAGATGTGCTCTCTGAATGTGTGCAGCTGTGTTCTCACATGTGAGCATGAGCAGAACATGTTATTCTTTTGCTTTATGCCTGGAATAGGGCAACTGCTGCTGCTGCTGCTGCTTAGTCACTTCAGTCGTGTCCGACTCTGTGTGACCCCATAGACAGCAGCCCACCAGGCTCCTCCATCCATGAGACTTTCCAGGCAAGAATACTGGAGTGGGGTGCCATTGCCTTCTCCAGGAATAGGGCAAAATGACTATCAATTGTACAGTAATTTAGGAGGGTGTATGGGGCAGCGGCCGGGAGGAGCTACCCCACACCCCTAAGCCCAAGACCAGGGGCAACGGCCGGGAGGAGCTACCCCATGCCCCCACACCCAAGGCCAGGGG
>NW_011494790.1:6555485-6558185 GCF_000754665.1 Bison bison bison
GGGGCTGCGACGAGAGGAGTTACCCGGAGCTGTGGCTGCACGGGCTCAGGAGGGCCTAGAGGAGCTATCCCACATTGAAGGTCAGGAAGGGCAGTGGTGAGGAGATGGCCCTCGTCCAAGGTAAGGAGCAATGGCTGCGCTTTGCTGGAGCACCCGTGAAGAGATGCCCCATGCCCAGGGTAAGAGAAACCCAAGTAAGACGGTAGGTGTTGCAAGAGGGCATCAGAGGGCAAACACACTGAAACCATACTCACAGAAAACTAGTCAATCTAGTCACACTAGGACCACAGCCTTGTCTAACTCAATGAAACTAAGCCATGCCCGTGGGGCAACCCAAGACGGGCGGGTCATGGTGGAGAGATTTGACAGAATGTGGTCCACTGGAGAAAGGAATGGCAAACCACTTCAGTATCCTTGCCTTGAGAACCCCATGAACAGTATGAAAAGGCAAAATGATAGGATACTGAAAGAGAAACTCCCCAGGTCAGTAGGTGCCCAGTATGCTACTGGAGATCAGTGGAGAAATAACTCCAGAAAGAATGAAGGGATGGAGCCAAAGCAAAAACAATACCCAGCTGTGGATGTGACTGGTGATAGAAGCAAGGTCCGATGCTGTAAAGAGCAATATTGCATAGGAACTGGAATGTCAGGTCCATGAATCAAGGCAAATTGGAAGTGGTCAAACAAGAGATGGCAAGAGTGAATGTCGACATTCTAGGAATCAGCTAACTGAAATAGACTGGAATGGGTGAATTTAACTCAGATGACCATTATATCTACTACTGCGGGCAGGAATCCCTCAGAAGAAATGGAGTGGCCATCATGGTCAACAAGAGAGTCCGAAATGCAGCACTTGGATGCAATCTCAAAAACGACAGAATGATCTCTGTTCGTTTCCAAGGCAAACCATTGAATATCACAGTAATCCAAGTCTATGTCCCAACCAGTAACGCTGAAGAAGCTGAATTTGAACAGTTCTATAAGACCTACAAGACCTTTTAGAACTAATACCCAAAAAAGATGTCCTTTTCATTAAAGGGGACTGGAATGCAAAAGTAGGAAGTCAAGAAACACCTGGAGTAACAGGCAAATTTGGCCTTGGAATACGGAATGAAGCAGGGCAAAGACTAATAGAGTTTTGCCAAGAAAATGCCCTGGTCATAACAAACACCCTCTTCCAACAACACAAGAGAAGACTCTATACATGGACATCACCAGATGGTCAACACCGAAATCAGATTGATTATATTCTTTGCAGCCAAAGATGGAGAAGCTCTATACAGTCAGGAAAAACAAGACCAGGAGCTGACTGTGGCTCAGACCATGAACTCCTTATTGCCAAATTCAGACTTAAATGGAAGAAAGTAGGGAAAACCACTAGACCATTCAGGTATGACCTAAATAAAATCCCTTATGATTATACACTGGAAGTGAGAAATAGATTTAAGGGCCTAGATCTGATAGATAGAGTGCCTGATGAACTATGGAATGAGGTTCTTGACGTTGTACAAGAGACAGGGATCAAGACCATTCCCGTGGAAAAGAAATGCAAAAAAGCAAAATGGCTGTCTGGGGAGGCTTTACAAATAGCTGTGAAAAGAAGAGAAGCAAAAAGCAAAGGAGAAAAGGAAAGATATAAGCATCTAAATGCAGAGTTCCAAAGAATAGCAAGAAGAGATAAGAAAGCCTTCTTCAGCGATCAATGCAAAGAAATAAAGGAAAACAACAGAATGGGAAAGACTAGGGATCTCTTCAAGAAAATCAGAGATACCAAAGGAACATTTCATGCAACGATGAGCTCGATAAAGGACAGAAATGGTATGGACCTAACAGAAGCAGAAGATATAAGAAGAGATGGCAAGAATACACAGAAGAACTGTACAAAAAGGATCTTCACGACCCAGATAATCACAATGGTGTGATCACTGACCTAGAGCCAGACATCCTGGAATGTGAAGTCAAGTGGGCCTTAGAAAGCATCACTACGAACAAAGCTAGTGGAGGTGATGGAATTCCAGTTGAGCTACTGCAAATCCTGAAAGATGATACTGTGAAAGTGCTGCACTCAATATGCCAGCAAATTTGGAAAACTCAGCAGTGGCCACAGGACTGGAAAAGGTCAGTTTTCATTCCAATTACAAAGAAAGGCAATGCCAAAGAATGCTCAAACTACCACACGATTGCACTCATCTCACACGCTAGTAAAGTAATGCTCAAAATTCTCCAAGCCAGGCTTCAGCAATATGTGAACCATGAACTTCCTGATGTCCAAGCTGGTTTTAGAAAAGGCAGAGGAACCAGAGATCAAATTTCGAACATCTGCTGGATCATGGAAAAAGCAAGAGAGTTCCAGAAAAACATCTATTTCTGCTTTATTGACTATGCCAAAGCCTTTGACTGTGTGGATCACAATAAACTGTGGAAAATTCTGAAAGAGATGGGAATACCAGACCACCTGATCTGCCTCTTGAGAAATTTGTATGCAGGTCAGGAAGCAACAGTTAGAACTGGACATGGAACAACAGGCTGGTTCCAAATAGGAAAAGGAGTTCGTCAAGGCTGTATATTGTCACCCTGTTTATTTAACTTATATGCATAGTACATCATGAGAAATGCTGGACTGGAAGAAACACAAGCTGGAATCAAGATTGCCAGGAGAAATATCAATAACCTCAGATATGCAGATGACACCACCCTTAT
>NW_011494790.1:6558312-6572227 GCF_000754665.1 Bison bison bison
GTGAAGAGGAACTCAAAAGCCTCTTGATGAAAGTGAAAGTGGAGAGTGAAAAAGTGGGCTTAAAGCTCAACATTCAGAAAACGAAGATCATGGCATCCGGTCTCACCATTTCATGGGAAATAGATGGGGAAACAGTGGAAACAGTGTCAGATTTTATTTTTCTGGGCTCCAAAATCACTACAGATTGTGACTGCAGCCATGAAATTAAAAAGACGCTTACTCCTTGGAAGGAAAGTTATGACCAACCTAGATAGCATATTCAAAAGCAGAGACATTACTTTGCCAACAAAGGTCTGTCTGGTCAAGGCTATGATTTTTCCAGTGGTCATGTATGGATGTGAGAGTTGGATTGTGAAAAAAGCTGGTGCTGAAGAATTGATGCTTTTGAACTGTGGTGTTGGAGAAGACTCTTGAGAGTCCCTTGGACTGCACGGAGATCCAACCAGTCCATCCTAAAGGAAATAAGTCCTGGGTGTTCATTGGAAGGACTGATGCTAAAGCTGAAACTCCAATACTTTGGCCACCTCCTGTGAAGAGTTGATTCATTGGAAAAGACTCTGATGCTGGGAGGGATTGGGGGCAGGAGGAGAAGGGGACGACAGAGGATGAGATGACTGGATGGCATCACTGACTCGATGGACGTGAGTCTGAGTGAACTCTGGAAGTTGGTGATGGACAGGGAGGCCTGGCATGTTGCGATTCATGGGGTCGCAAAGAGTTGGACACAACTGAGCGACTGATCTGATCTGATCTGATGACGTAGTCATTAAGTGCATGAACTCTGCAGTCAGGCTGTCTGGGTTTTCATCCCAACAAAAAGTGAAAAAGTTAAAGTGTTAGTTGCTCAGTTGTGTCTGACTCTTTGCTACCCTATGGACCATAGTGCTCCAGGCTCCTCTGTCCATGGGATTCTCTAGGCAAGAATACTGGAGTAGATTCCCATTCTCTTCTCCAGGGGATCTTCCTGACCCAGGGATCGAACCTTGTTCTACTGTATCGCAGGCAGAGTCTTTACTGTTGGAGCCACCAGGGAAGTCCAATACCAGCACGCAGTAGTTCCGTGCCTTGGACAAGTCACTACACATACCCAGGCTCAGTTTCCCTATCAAGGATAGCATACAAGCACTTACCTCCTGTGCTTGTACTTAAGATTAGATGAGTTAGTACACAGAAGCTGACTCAGCCCAGTACATGGCAACTCTTAAGTGCCCTATCACTGTTGACTGTTGTTGATCTTTCTGCCATTCACCCTACCAGGCCTAGAGAGACAGCAGTGACAGGCCATGCTGCTGCTTTCATGGCATTTCCATGGATGAAGCAAGTAAATAAACAACAAAGATGTAGATTGTGAAAAGCGTTAGAGAGGGCAATATACTACAGACTAAGAAACTGGGTCTCCGAGGAGGTGATAGTTAAGCTGAGGCTTGAAGGAATGAATGGTGAGCAGAGGACAGAGTCCCTAGAAGAGGAAAAGTGCATGCCAAGTCCCTGAAGCAAAAAGGCACTCACCACATCCATAAAACAAGACAGAAGCTGCAGTGGTGTGAGAACAGCAACAGGGGCGTTGGACGGGCTCACCTAGCTCTGGTGAGCAGTGGAGGGTGATGTCCCATCTCCCCCAGCTCTGTTTGCACCCACTGATTGCCACTGGGCCTGAGGAGCATCCTGAAACTGAAACCTGTTCACCCTGGAATTCAGTCACTGGTGTGTCAGCTTATTGAGGTGGTCCCAACAAGGAAAAGAAATCTTTGAAAAGTGAACGGAAACCAGAGGCAGGCTTGAGCATTGTGGGAGAGTGACAGTTCCAGGTTATACATGATAAAGGACTCCACAAGTTATCTTGACCCAGACACCCTTGCATTGTTTTTGGGAAGAAAGGTATGTGTGTTCACGGAAAGAAATGCAGCATTAGGTACATGGAACTTTGGCTATAGTCTTTGAATAGTCCCAGTTGGCTACCAGGACTCGAATAACCTTACTGAGAACCCCTCCCCAGCACCAAGCTTAGCTTAAAACTGAGTGTCCCCTTGTCACTTTGCAAGAGTGGTGGCAAGATCTCCAGCCTTAAGGCACAGTCACTGTCTAGTTTCTCCACCGTGGGCACCATGAATAGGAACCTCGAGCTTACAACTCTGTGAAAGTGGCTCTCACAGTAGCTTTAACTTCAGAGATTCCAATGCACTGGTTTGGTTGGCCATCAATGGCAAGATACAGCAAACTCTAATTCGGGGGCACGTGAGTATCCTGGTAAATTTCTGGAAATATTTAGAGAGGGATCTATAAGACTGGTCTTCTCACACTTTAGAGGTGGGAGTTAAGAACCACCATGTACATTTGTAGAGTAACATTAAAAAGTGGTCACATTTCAGACAATTTTAATTATATTTTTATATTCATATTTGAACTGAGACTCATTAGATGGATGAAAACTATCAGGCCATCTTATTTCCATTTGAAAACAAGCAATTTTCTAATCTCACCTTCAATTTGTTTCCTTACTGGACTTCCTAGAAAGTGATAATGAGAGAATAAAGGCTGAGGTTTAGAAAATAGACCAGAAGCATGAGAGCCAAGGTCTCACCCTCTCATCTGAATTAGATGGAGATGGGCAGAGTGAACACGACTTTGCTTCTGATAGAAGCCATCCCAACCCTCCACTCAACTCCTACTCTTGTAATCTAAGACGAGTTTAACATACCTGACAGGGCATGGAGATATGTTTTATTGCTCTTTCTTCAAAAATTGCTTCTCTGGCATCACTTACCAGTTACCCCTGACCCCTAGATAGACCTCAGTGGGCGTGTTTTCACCCATAAACAAGTACATGATTATTAGGGTATTTTATTTTTAAGAGTTGAGACTGCTTAACTCATGTTGATCAAGTAAAGCTTGCTTGATAACACTTTATGCTGTATTTACAAATCCCTTTCATTTATTTATTTTTTTTACTTTTCTTTAATAGCAGATGAGAAAGAAGACAAGCAAACATTATCCTTAATGGTGGTTTAGTCGCTAAGTCATGTCCAACTCTTACAACGCCATGGATTGTAGCCTGCCAGGCTCCTCTGTCCATGGGATTCTCCAGGCAAGAATACTGGAATGGGTTGCCATTTCCTTCTCTAATCCTTAATCAATAGATGAATAAAACGGACTTTCAAAAGGTTAAGGGACATGCTCAAAATCTGACTACTAGGAAATAGCAGAACCAGAACACGTATCTACATTTTCTGCTACAAAATTCTCAGTTTTTTGCATAAAGTTTTTTGCACACGTATCCACCCAATGCAAATGACCATTGTCATTCCCATAGGGACTTCCTGAGAGGTGCATGACAAATGCCACTCCAAGATCCTTACGTTTTATTCTCAACCTCTCATCCCCCTGCTCCTTTCCAGAATAAAATACCATACTGATGTGACATAACACAAACAGCTCAGAGCTGGAGGTAAGGAGATTGAGGCTTTTTTTACAGGGTCTTCACAAATGGCACATATAAAGTACAGGACGTGTTATTTTTCCTAGAGGAACTTACAGTCTAATCTTCTCATTGTTCGGGGGTCTAATGAAGCAAACTCTGCAGCTGTCTAAAATGTTGGCCCATGATGGGCTCTGCAGGGGTAAGCAGCAGTCCAGGCAAGCCACACCACCCTCAGAGTATCTTCTCTCATCTGTGAACTCATCAGATCCTGAAATGAACGGAAGCAACAAATATGCAATCATCATTACTGCTCCCTTTGGCCCCTAGTTTGATCTTTTTTCTGGTCTGTAGTCCCCTCCTGGCTCCAGACAGACAACTCCAGGACCCCCCCACCCCCATCAATGCCCCATCCAGACACCGCAGATTTCAACCCTGAAGCAAAGTAGGAAAGGCCATGGAGACAAGTGAAATGTCGCACTGCCACCTGAGGCCTTTTCTTTTTTAAAATTTTCAACAGGGCTTGAATGTACACATAGAGCTTAATTGGACAATAGTTTTTCTCTCTGTGGAGGCTGCTTTGAACAACAAGAAGGAGTTCATTGCCAAGTTCGTGTGGTGAAATTAGGGGTAAGTGGGAGAAGGGAAAGATAGACCGAGTCTCATAAAGTGCGATTTAATTTTAAAAATGCTTATGCTGCTTTTTATACGAATAGCTGTTTAACTGGATTTAACTGGATTTCTTTCTTGCTGACAAAAGAAAGACAAAAATTGCCGTATATAAAATAAATCTGATTAAAACTCTGTGTCTGTTCCAGTCAAGGTGAAGGATACAGACCCCAGAACAGCACACATTTGGATTCCTAGTGTGTGCAAATGATTGTTTATGGGATGTCAGCTTGCCAAGACCCGCAGAAAGCTCTTGTGCTGCCCCGTAAAAGTAGAGGGAATGGAAAGCTTTTCCTGAGGCATAAAAAGTTTATTTTATTTCTTATTCTCTTTCACAGTGGTAGCTATTACATTGTAATTTTCTTGGCATTTTGTTGGCAGCCAAAAATGACAGAAATAATAGCCCTTGCTTACACCGTTTAGTTCCGATTCATTTTATCTCAGGTTGCCTTGTGTGATAAAGGCAGCAGCTGTGAGTCCTTGTGCAGAGGTCTAGACCAGAGCAAGTTTCTTTGAGCAAGTCCTTAAGCAGAAAGGCAGAGCAGGTTCAAACCCTTCCCTCTCCTTTATCCTAGCAGGGATGTAGAGGGCAGAGAATAGCAAGAAATGAATACAGCTTTGGTAATCACCATTGAAATCTTTTCTCTGCAGTGTCCAGCTGAGCAAACAACCTTTATCAAGCCAGTCAAGCACCATTTCATACAGTTATATCTGTGTGATGCTGTTTGGACAGCAGGCTATCATGAGTCTCAGACACAGATCAAGGTGTGGGGCTAAAGTGTCTGAGAAGGGATGCAGTCTCCCAGATCTGGGGCAGTTGTGAGGAGTCACCAGAATCCAGGGACCATTAAGTTGATGGTGTAGTCAAAACATGGAGTCAGAAATCCAGGCAGGAACACAGAGGTCTGGGCATGTGTTCCGTACTCAATAGAAGTGGTAGCCTTGAAACCAGGAGGCACAACTGCCAACAGATAAGATTGCTGAATCTGGGAGCCTGTAGTAGTCGACAGATAGTGGACAGCAAATGCAACATGAGAAAGGCTTGGCTTCTATGTTAGAAGCCACCTCTCCACAGTCAGGAGGACTTTCATCTGCTGCTTCTATTAAACAAAGAAGCAATAGGCTTGTGCAGCTTGCCTGGAGCCTTCAGATGCTAACAAGCACACTGGATCACTGATGTGGGACGTAGCACTGGGTGGAGAAATGCCTTCCTGAAAATGTAAAGCACTAAGTCGTGCCCTCTTTAGCTAATGAACTTAGTGAGTCACTAAATAACGCAGAAGTCTAAATACAAAAATGCCATGGCTTGCTTTGGATGTGGCCATTTTTCAGGTGAGAAAGCTGAGACTCAGATAAATGCATTGACTTATCCAAGGAGACTGAGTCAGGCACAGAATACATGGCTTGGAATCCATGTATTAAGTCTTGAGTCAGCTCAGTTGATTCTGTTAATCCAGAATCTTGAGCATCTGTGTCTAAAGTATCTACCTTTGGTCAGAAGGTTTTCAGTTCCTGTCTGAAGGGTTTATTTTCAGTTGGTGGGAATCTAGGGCTGGAGAACTCGGTCACCAATGCTCTCATTCCCAGCTCCTGTTAGGGCATTCCTAAGTCTAGCAGGAAGCCTGGCATAGAGAGCCTGCGAGTTGTACTCAAAACAGTTTGAGCTCCAGATGTCATGGGTGCCCTGGTATTAGAGAAAGTGGCACAATGGGTCCCAGATGCAGCAATTGCCATCTGGACAACAGAGAGGAATAACAGATAAAGTTTCATAATTGTGCACGATGCTTATAATCTTTCAAGATAGGTAGTTATCTAAAGAGATCTAGAGGTATTTTGTGGATGACATTGGGCAATTAAATGATACTGGTGATGAGGAGGTTTATGAGAGTAGTAGTTTTGATTAGGAGGAGGAGATATGTATGTACTAATTTATACACAAGGGTTCAGTTCAGTCAGCTCAGTAGCTCGGTCATGTCCGACTCTTTGCGACCCCATGGACTGCAGCACACCAGGCTTCCCTGTCCACAAACTCCCAGAGCATACTCAAACTCATGTCCATCGAGTTGGTGATGCCATCCAACTATCTCATCCTCTGTCATCCCCTTCTCCTCCCGCCTTTAATCTTTCCCAGCATCAGGGTCTTTTCCAATGAGTCAGTTCTTCGCATCAGGTGGCCAAAGTTTTGGAGTTTCAGCTTCAGCATCAGTACTTGTAAGGGTTAAAGAAGCTAAAATGTATTTTTGGCCTATGATTGGATGACTCCATGAGGGCAGGGACCAGGTCTGTCTTTTTCCTCACTTTATGCTCAGTGTCTTTCTCTGTTCTTAGCCCTGCAGGGCTGTGCTATTATTAATATTTTAGGATTGAATGCACTGACGGCCATAAACCCATGGCCATGCCAGGGATGACGTGTGACTGGTGTGAATTCTGCCTCACTGGGTGACACCCTTTGGGTTACAGCCTTGAGATAAGCTGTGATTTGGCACTCGTCCATTCCTAGTTCATTTATTTTTTGAGGCAGGCATTTTTTGCCTCATTGATTTTCACTGCTCATCAAGTTCCATTAACCTACTCATTAGTGATGGCTTCATTCCCTCCTCACATATTCTGTCTCCTCAGTGACACTTCTTTGTGTCATTAGTACTGACCACGATTGCTGGGTATCAGCAGAACATGGCATTAACAGCAGGGGCTGCTGGCTGCAAGTAACACCCTTCTCTGTCACATTGGTACCCACGGGAAACAGCAGTTTCAATGACAAAGAACTAAGAACATTGGGTTGTCACACTGACGTTAGAATTCTAGTCTCTCTCTCTCTCATGCACACACACACACACACACATACACACACACACACACACTCAGTAGATCTGATTCAGTAGATGTGGGGTAAGTGTGCAAATCTGAGAATCTGCATTCTGACAGGACCCCAGGTGATGTCGATGCTGCTGATGGGGACCATGCTCGGAGTCAGTGCTCCAGGCAGCACTTGTTTAGAGCACTTTCTCCTTAGGCACACTATTTCTCTGTAAAGACACTCCTGCATTACATCTAGTACTTCCAACTCACTTGCCTAAGTATGAACACATTATTATATCCCCAAACCTTTTCTTCCGCCTGAATCAATTTTCCCGCTGGAATCACTCTAAACCTGTCAGTCCAACTAGAGGCAGACCCATCTCTGACTTTGCTCTGTGTTTCTCCACATCTGACCAGGCACCCAGGTCTACCCACGCCTCCAGAGGAGCAGCTCTTGGATCCTCCATGTCTCTCCTCTGCCACTGAGCCCACGCTACTATAGCCCTCTGTTAGCTTTTGTACATGCATGCTAAGTCAGGTCACTTCAGTCATGTCCGACTCTTTGCAACCATGTGGACCATAGCCCGACATGCTCCTCTGTCCATGGGATTTCTCCAGGCAAGAATACTGGAGTGGGTTGCCATGCTCTCCTCCAGGGGATCTTCCCAACCCAGGAATCAAACCTACATCTCCTAAGTCTCCTGCATCGGCAGGCAGGCTCTTTACCGCTACTGTCACCTGGGAAGCCCCTGTTAGTTTTCACCTGGACTCAATTCCAGCTGTTTTTCTGGGCTCCAGATATTTCCATCCTGCCCGTTCCTCTTCTCAGGGCATAGTGAGGGTGCACAGTGTCTGTGGGAAGGAATAAGGGAAGACAGACTCCCAGGATGGCAGAGAGTACTAATAGTAAGTATTTTTTCCAGAACATTCATTGAGCACTTTCTATGGGGCACACGTTGTTTTCTTAATATTTACATGATTTTACTTAATCCCCACAAAAACCTAAGCTACAAAGATATAAGTATAGATCACATTGCTAGGAGCGGCAGATCTGGGACTGGAATCTGGAGTTATTGGACTCCGAAGTCCACACCGTTTCTATGGCAGCATCCTTCCTTTCTAGTTGCTCTAGATGAGAAGTTGAGAATCACTTGGAGGGCTTGTGAAAAACATACTGGTGCCCCCACCCCTGGGGTGAGTCTCTAAATCAGTAGATTTGGGCTAAGCTTGCAAACCTGAGAATTTGCCTTTGTAACATGATCCCAGGTGATGTTGATGATGCTGATGGGGACCGTGCTTGGAGTCATTGCTCCAGGCGGTGTTTGTTCAGTGCATTCTCTCCTGGGGTGCAGCACGTGCAGTTCAGAATTCAGATGTCAAACTGGTTTCCAGTCCTAGAATTGTGTCTGTGGGCCATCAGATTTAAACTCTCCAAGCTTCTGTCACCCATTCTATAAAATAGGGGCGTTTGAGGACTGAAAATCACATAACCAAAGCTCTGAGCTCTGCAACAGGTGCAGAGAAAAATTCAGTAAATACTGTTTATATGTTTCTTGTACTCTTAAGTTGTGTCCAACTCTTTGTGATCCCATGGGCCGTAGTTAGCCAGGCTCCTCTTTCCATGGGATTTCCCAGGCAAGAATACTAGAGTGGGTTGTCATTTCCTTCTCCAAGGGATCTTCCTGATCCAGGGATCAAACCCATGTCTCCTTCATTGGCAGGCAGCTTCTTTATCACTGAGCCACCTGAGAATCCCCCTTGTTACTATCTTAAGTGAGCCTTTTTAATCTGTTTCTGCTGTTTTGCTGTCTGTCTCTCACTGGCTTAGATACTTTGAGCTCCCTCCTTCTCAACACTCAGTTTTACCTGAAATGGTCCACTCAGAGGCTTGGAGCCTGGATGAGGGAGCCTCCAAGCACATGAGCATTTTTTGGTAGGTAGATTTTTAAGTATTGATCTAATTTCTAGAATGATTTTAGAACTGTTCAGGCTTTCTATTTTTTTTTCTATAATCTGTCTTAATTTTGGCTTTTAAGATAATGATCCACTTTTACCAAGTTTTCAAATTTCTTGGCATAAACAAATTCATGGTACAATGTTTATATACTTTTAATCTTCACCCCTCAGTATTTTAACCCTTGCACTTCTAATATTTTTTGTACCTTCTCTCTTTTTTTGCTGATCATTCTTGCTGAGTTTGGTCTCGTTAATTAGTCCTAAAAAAAACTTTCTGATATTATACTTGCTTTCTGTTGATTTCTATGGTTTATTTCATGTCTTCCTTCTCCTATCTTACAATCTCCCCAGCTTCTAAGATTGGATGCTTAGGTCTTTATCAGTGCTTTTCCATTTCTTCTGTAACCATTTAAAACTATAACTGTCTATTAATATCACATATCTCACTTTCATGCTGGTTGTTTTCCTATATGTCTTTCAATATTTTTGAGCAACTTAAATCTGTTGGAATTCAGAAGGGCCTCGGTTCACCTCAGCAGAGGGTTTCCTTTGGCTTCAGCCAGGTGCCCAGGGCGCTCTCCATTTTGTGTCAATTTCTCTGTTTCAGGTTTCCCAGATCACGCAGGTGGTACAAATTTAAACCTCAAACCCACACAAGGGCAGGGCTATGGTGGTCAGTGCTCAGGAGGGATCATTTTTTGCTTCTTCCCGGATTGAAAACCAAGACAAAAGCTCTCTGCTCATCTCATTCAGAAGGTAGGTGGAATGGTTTTTTTTCCATGTTTACACTGAGTGGCTAGCCCTTCAGGGGCCCTGAATTTGCATAATTTTTTAGTTCTTGAGCTCTGCCATCTCCTCTAACCCTGAAGCCTAAAATGCCATATTGGTAGGCGGCCTCAGGGTGATTCAGTGCTAAGTATTATGTGAAATAATTGCTTACCTTTTATATTTGATCTGTATGAAGTTTCCTCACTTTCTTACTAGTTTGGCTATACTTTCTAAAAGGAAAAAAAAATGTGTATTCATTATAAACTGTGTATGTGTGTTGCATTATTAAAAAAATAAAAAGACTTTTAAGACTAGTCAACCATATTATCAGAAATTGCAGTAACCTTGTCAGTCTTTAGGATTATCTGTTATGGTCTCTATAGTCGTCGTCAGTACCTGAATTTATTTATCTATGTGTTTGTTTTTTGTGCCTCATCTTCAAGTTAAATATGAGTAATTGGATGCCTGGGACTCTGCCTTGTGCACTGGTCACTACGAACTGTTGTTGGAAGTGTCAGGGTGGACAAGTGGTCTAAGGCGCCAGATACAAGCTCTGCTTCCTTGTCTAGAGAAGTCACTGGCATTGAATGAGACTCAGTCAAATTTGCCAATTGACCTGCAAATAAATTATGTATTAAATCATGTATGCTGCTGCTGCTGCTAAGTCGCTTCAGTCGTGTCCGACTCTGTGCGACCCCATCGACGGCAGCCCACCAGGCTCCTCTGTCCCTGGGATTCTCCAGGCAAGAACACTGGAGTGGGTTGCCATTTCCTTCTCCAATGCATGAAAGTGAAAAGTGAAAGTGAAGTCGCTCAGTCGTGTCCGACTCTTAGCGACCCCATGGACTGGAGCCTACCAGGCTCCTCCATCCATAGGATTTTCCAGGCAAGAGTGCCATTGCCTTCTCCGTAAATCATGTATAAATATATATATATATAAATTCAGTATTCATACAGTAGACTCTATCCTATGCAAACTTTTAAAATAATTATTTATAGTCAGCCATTAATATGAAACATATCAATGAGATACTAAAGTAGAAAAGCAGACTTTAAAATAGTCATGTGTAATATGACCACCCATTATAAAATACATGTGTGCTTGTGTGTGTTCATTTTATGTGTATTTGTTTAAAACTATCTGGAAGGATATATGATAAAAGTCATCTATTTCTAGTTACTAGGGTTTTACAAAATTTCTGTTTCATCCTAATGTTTTATATTGAGCACATGTATTTATAATCAGACACATGGAAAAAACATCTTTTAAAGTTCTAGGGTATTTGTTTCCTAAGTTTTGAGGTGCGTATTATAGGTAAAGCTTCTTTTTTTCTTTCTTCCTAAGGATTCAGCTTGATATTATATATGCTTGTTTCTACTTTTCTTGAAAGCAAAAATAGGCCATTTTCAGGCTTGGTATGTTTTCTTTAACAACATTAGTATCTTTTAACTTACTACACACTCAAGATTAGAGTGAGGCTCTGTCAGGGCTCAGCTCAAGTCTGTTCTAGATTTGAAGCTTTATCAGCTTCGTCTTGTTCCTTGTTTTGTGGGTAGGAAGGACACCGTGATATGTCCCCCTCTGACCTTGTGAGAGGAAAGTACACCATAGGGCCTTTTTCTCCTCTACACTATAGTTTTTGTGATTATACATTGTGACCTACTATATTATATGCTAGGGATCGCCTATCTTTGTTTGAACAGCCCAGAAATATTCTAATGAATCCCCTGTCTTCTGAACTGCTTATGATTTACATCGATGATAAAGTTGGGAGCTGGGAGCAGAGAATGAGTAAGAATCAGCTTCTCCCATTCAAGCCCATAGATTTGTTTCAAAACATAGTAATAATGTTGTAAGTGTTATGTGTGAAATGCTTTCAGAATTCAGAGAAGGTGCTTGATGGATAAGTGAAGATGAGACAATAATCTCCCTATTGTTTATTTTTCAGCCTTATCCACCATTCTTAATAATTTTGCTCCAACCATTGTATCTCTTATACTTTTTTCCACAAACATCAGGCCATGCATTATGATCTTACTTGTACTCTTTACCTGGAATCTCCTTTTCCATCTTCCAGACAAATACCTACTTGTCCTTTACAGTTTGGATCAGGCATCAACTCCATTAGAAACTCTTCCTAGCAGCCCATCCCTAGGCAGGCAGATGCTATGCATTGGCTCATTCATTCAACCAGCATTTATTGAGCATCTGTGATGCACGCAGTAGTCTCTATGCCAGATCTAGAAAGGCAGTGGTGGAAAGACATGCAGTGCACTGCGCTGGGAGTTCTTATATCCTAACGGGGGTGGCGGGGAAACGGCTGATGAACAAAAACCAGCCCAAAATAAAAGAAAGGTGCTCTACAATCACTGGTGAAGAAAATAAGCCTGAAGTTCTGAAAGAACTCCGGGCCTAGAGATAGAGAAGGGTGTGGTCGTGCACAGATCAAGAAAGCATATTTAGTAGACAGTCTTTGAAGAACTGATGCATGAACCAGTCACCTTCTATCTTGCAGCTCTTTCAGTTTTTCAGTTGGCTCCATCTGCCATCTGGGAAAGGGAGAGAGGGAAAAAAGGCAGAGAGGAGATGTGATTGGGCCCAATCCTGAAAGGAACAGGACTGGGTCAGTTTTGCCCACATTCTATTGGCAAGAATTCAGCCCCAAGGTCACACCTAACTGCAGGGAAGGCTGGAGGATGTAGACTCGCCGTGTGCCCAGGAGAAAGAAGACATGGGTTTGATGAATGACTCCTTTGCAGGTCTCTGCCACATTTGTCAAATACAAAAGATGGTTCCTCTGGTAAGAAGTGAAGTCATTCTCTGGACATGTGGGTGGCTCCAGAGCAGCCATTACAAGTGACTAATGCTTCAGCTTTCTCCTCAACAGCAGACTAAGCACAGTGAGGCCACTTCCAAGAAATCAGTTCCTGTTTAACATATATTTCCTTGAGGAGAGTTCAAATACTTAATTTGATATTGTGCTTTTTTTTTTGGTGTATGCCCACATGGTTCTATTGATACCAACAAGGAGTTGGGAGGATAAACTCTGAAGTATTGGCAATCACTATAATTCTTCTTATAATAATATATAATTACAGCAAACTCAATATTCTCAAGTATCGGGGCTTCTTTCTATCATGTTTTTCCATATTGAAAGAAATAAATATATGTTTTTCATCAAGTAATTCTGGGGGACATATTTATTCTGCCTCATTATTTTTAAATTATTTTTAACTTAAGCTCTCTATATTTAAGAAAAATTGTAACTTCTATTTGTAATTAGAGAGTCAATATAACATTACAGGTGAAAAATGAAATACTCTGTGATGATAATATTCCCTGGACTCATGATTTCTCAGTTGGTGATGAAATTTTTACTACTGATAATTTTTATTATTGATAATTTTTATTACTAATAATTTTGATCATCTGATATTGAGATTCATGTCCACTTATGTAATGTAAATTCCTAGCAAGGTAGAAAATATACCATTCCTTCTGCTATAATCTTATATTCTAGCTTCACCAGAAAATGAAAGCAATTAAATGGATGAGGAAAAGAATAGATAAAACAAAATCAATTTTGTTGTTAGAACGTGGCTATCTTGCCTCAAGTATACCCTGAACCCTCTTGTAAATATTCATCTCTGACTGTAAACTGTTTCTGGGTAGAACTCTTATTCTTAGCTGTACTGTGGGTGTTGACTGTGGTTTTCAACTGGAACTCAATGATGGAGGAAGGCAGAAAAATGGCAGGCAGGAAGGGAAATATTGAAAGGAAATAGGTAGTCCAGTATGTTTAACTTGACATTTAAATCTAGACTTTAGGAAGGTAAATATCTAAGAAAACTTAACAAATTCTCAAAGTTAGGGTATTTTACCTTTGAAACTGGAACTCTCTCTCCAGCATTGGATATAGTTAGGACCCACTTAATGAAATATATGATGCATATTCAGATCAGATCAGTCGCTCAGTCGTGTCCGACTCTTTGCAACCCCATGAATCGCAGCACGCCAGGCCTCCCTGTCCATCACCAACTCCCGGAGTTCATTCAGACTCACGTCCATCGAGTCAGTGATGCCATCCAGCCATCTCAACCTCTGTCATCCCCTTCTCCTCCTGCCCCCAATCCCTCCCAGCATCAGAGTCTTTTCCAATGAGTCAACTCTTCGCATGAGGTGGCCAAAGTACTGGAGTTTCAGCTTTAGCATCATTCCTTCCAAAGAACACCCAGGGCTGATCTCCTTCCGAATGGACTGGTTGGATCTCCTTGCAGTCCAAGGGACTCTCAAGAGTCTTCTCCAAC
>NW_011494790.1:6572446-6595267 GCF_000754665.1 Bison bison bison
AGAATGACACTGTTTCCACTGTTTCCCATCTATTTCCCATGAAGTGGTGGGACCGGATGCCATCATCTTTGTTTTCTGAATGTTGAGCTTTAAGCCAACTTTTTCACTCTCCTCTTTCACTTTCATCAAGAGGCTTTTGAGTTCCTCTTCACTTTCTGATGCATATTAGTTATATGTAATTGTAAGTGTAGAGAAATATTTAAAATATACAACAAAAAGGTAACAATGATTTCATTTGGGTGATGGATTTAAGCTGATTTTGGATTCTGTTCTTTATATCTTCCTGTGCTTTCAAAAGAGTTGTTACAAAGAGTATTTCTTTTTGTATCACAATAGAAAAGTAAATGTCATTAAGGAAGGAAAAAGAGAGGTACTCTTCTTCCCAGTCTGCCTCATTTCTTCTTAGAATATTATCCTGATTTCCTCTCTCTATACCTAAAGCAGCAGTAGCACAAACTCAACCCAGACCCATGTGTCCACCATGCCTGTCGGTAGTCCCTCTCTGGACCAACAAACTTTGTCCTTCCTTGAAACCCTTACTCCCACATCTTCCTTTTGGAACTGGGATGCACATTCTAAAGTATATCAGTAGAATCTGAATTACCTGATATCTCTCAAGTATAATTGGCCCATTAATAACTGAAAGCCTTTTTTGAGTGTTGTAAATTCTAAAGGCCTTTTCATGAAACTCTGGAAAGCTTCTCTGCAGGAGGTAGAGATCTACCCTGGGTCTGATAAGCATCAGGACTTGGTGAAAGTGATGTGTGTAGGTTCCTCCCTAAGTTGTTGCTTGCATTACCAAATAGGCGATGATGTCATTATGGAGCTGTGAAAGAAGACTGGCTTTAATCGGGAATGTTGGAAGTGGAGTTCATAAGACCAGGTTTATACATAATGAAGTTGAAATGTCTCTAGGAATTCAAGAGAGCATTTCATGTAGGCAGATGGATGTATGAGCTGAAGTATCTAGCCTGGAGATTCAAATTGATGCTTTATTTGCAAGTGGGGATAACTGAAGTTATTAGCTTGGGTGATACCTGAGAAGAAGAAAGCACTGAAGAACTGAAAGGAGCTGAGTACACAACCTGGAAAAATTCCAGCATCTAATGGCAGGTTATAGAAAAACAAGCCTGCAAAGGAGACAGAGAAGAAGCATCCCAAAAAGTAGCAGAAAAGCCATCAGACTATTAGGTCCCAGAAGCCAAAATGAGAAAATGTGTAAAGGAGTATGTTGTCTACAGTTCAGAAGCTGCTGAAAGGTCGGATAAGATAAGAAATAAAAAATATCCTCTGGCTCTAGAAACAAGTAGTCACTGGTAACCAGAGAAAAAGATGAAAAACACATATAATGTTGGGCCAGAATTCATATTAGAGTGGATTAGACAGTAAATGCTGCTGCTGCTGCTACTAAGTCACTTCAGTCATGTCCGACAGAAAATGGGAGGTGAGAAAATGAGCTGATGAAAAGAGGTGACTTATTCTAGTTCTTTGGCTGTGAAAGGGGATGAGAAAGATAGGAAAGAGATGGCCAGAGATGAGGAATCCAGTAAGAGACTTGGTTTGGTTTAATTGTTTGCAATGTGAGAGACTCTAGATGACGTCTGAAAAATTATTCAGTATTTGGAGAGATTACTGGGGGTACTTTCAGTAGAATGCTAGGCTGCACTTTTTACAACTTTCTTGCAGAAGGTGGAGATTTTTTTTTTTTTTTTTTACCTAGGAAAGAGACAACTAATTTCTGACTGGAGTGAATGGGCTATTAATGTTAGCGGCCTGTTGAACACCAAACGAATGTTGTATGCAACCCCGACAGCTTATCCTGATGTTTCTTTTCTAAATTGACAATAGGGTAGTATTTCAAGTGCTCTTTGGGCTGGTTTTAATGTCTTATAGACTCCTCTATTAATTGATGAGTTAATTAGAATCCTTGGTGTTTGTTTTATATGACCCTGAGAATCATGTTGTTTACCATTTTGAAAATTACGCTTGAACAGTTGTCAAGCCAACTGAAAGAGGAACATTGAGAGAGCACACCAAACACATTGGAAGGAATACATTCAGAACAGCATGGGCGGTAGAGCCATAGAAAAGGAGAAAGGAGTCTGCGCTGAGAGGGTGAGGAAAGCCTAGTTGATATATGCACGTCTCAAACACAAAACCATACTATCTGGGGTTTCAAATTTGAAGCATACAAAATTTGCATCACAAATTCATTTAAGAAAGATTAGTTGTTACTTATTTTAACTGAATGAAGTAGAAAATACAGAGAATTTCACCCAGAAAGAAAAACTGAGTAAGGTAAGGGGCCTTCAGATACCTTTGTGAACGGGAATCCAAATGCCATAGATTTTTACCACAGCTGTCTTTATGATTCCAAACCAGTAGTTTGTTTCTGAGCAGAGTACTGCAGCTTCGTGCAAGTATCTCGCTCACTCTGGAGCCTCACCGCTCACTAATGACCGCTCACCCGGCACTAGTGTAGGCCGTGCTCCACACAGCCTGGGGATGAAGCGGCCATTAGGAAGTAGAGCAGATGTGATTAAAGGCAGCGGCACACCGTACCCAAACCTCCCAAAATAAACTCCCTTACGTAACAGGCAAAAACTCCCAATCACTCCCTCAGGTTCTCTTGGCAGAACAAGCTGATTTCCACCGAGAGGAAATATTCCATGATCCAAGATAAGGAACTCCATTCACTAGTATTTTTGTCATTCCTCCATTAATTCTCTTCAGGAACTTCCGTCAGAAAGGTCTTTTTTGAACCATTTCACTACACAGCAGCTGTAGTTGTGGGAATCAAACTGGTCAGCAAAAACAAACAAACAAAAATGATGCAACAGTAACTCGCCGGCTTGTTTTCTCAACAAGGGTCTGTTTACCTTGCGATCGATCGGCTCCTCCTACGAAGTCATTGTGAGACTCCTAATTTGGACAGTGTTTTAGTCAGAGATGTTCAGCCTCTTGTTTTATTCAAGAGTGTCTCACCTCTTGTTCATTTTGGACAAGGATCTGACTATTCACACATTTTGCCTGTTGAAGTGTTCTTTCACACAGAAAGCAAAAGTAGGATTTTTGGTTTCTTTCTTTCTTTTTTTTTTTTTCTTTTGAAACAAGAATAACAGTGATAAAGACATGAAAGCTCAGAAACACGTGGGGAGTTCTTGAGGTGGCCCAGGCAGGAAGCCTGCTTGTAGTCACGGCTGGTGACAGAACACAGCTGTCGAAACTGTACTGTGTACAGCTGACGGATTCTGCCTTGGCTAGTCCTAGAAGACAGGCCCTTCCTGACTCTAAATTTCTATGCATTGCAAAAGACTGGTGAGTCTAAAAATACACTTACAGTGTCTGACTGGTTTAAAAAAAAAAGTGTACTTTCCTCATTGGTTTTTCTCTTTCTCGGTATACAATCCAGATTTCCTTATCATATTTTATCACTTGTTCTTATTATTGCCACAAACATAAGAAGGCCAAACTGTTACTACATGTGCTGCTGTATAGTAAGGACTAAGGAGAAAACTCCTGGTGAGCACCTTTGCTGCAGCCAAAACCACATACGTATCACCAGGCACCGCAGAGCCCTGAGAGGGAGGAAGGGATGCCTTAGTGAGAAAGACTATTCCTCCAAGGGTGTGGGAAACCACAGACAGGAAATCGAGAGCCCAAACATTGTATTGGCTGCAGAGGAAATGGCACAGCATCAACACATCATCTTCTGCCGGGAGGAGCTCCAGTCACCTTCTATTGCTGGGACAAAGCAGAGGGGGCAGAGTGCACGGGGAGGGGAGATGTAAGGAGATTGCTGCTGCTGCTAAGTCACTTCAGTCGTGTCCGATTCTGTGCAACCCCATTGCTGGGGTGGGGCCATTTCCACAGGTGCCAGAGCCCCCTGGGTAATAATAGCAGCAGCACCATTTATGAATACATGATGCATGCCCATCTCTGAGCTACAAGCTGTCTGTACTCTTAATTCAATGCTTATAACACCCCTTATGATAAGGTTCAGACTTAAACTGAAGAAAGTAGGGAAAACCACTAGACCATTCAGGTATGACCTAAATCAATCCCTTATGATTATACAGTGGAAGTGAGAAATAGATTTAAGGGCCTAGATCTGATAGATAGAGTGCCTGATGAACTATGGAATGAGGTTCTTGACATTGTACAAGAGACAGGGATCAAGACCATTCCCATAGAAAAGAAATGCAAAGAAGCAAAATGGCTGTCTGGGGAGGCCTTACAAATATCTGTGAAAAGATGAGAAGTGAAAAGCAAAGGAGAAAAGGAAAGATATAAACATCTGAATGCAGAGTTCCAAAGAATAGCAAGAAGAGATAAGAAAGCCTTCTTCAGCGATCAATGCAAAGAAATAGAGGAAAACAACAGAATGGGAAAGACTAAGGATCTCTTCAAGAAAATCAGAGATATCAAAGGAACATTTCATGCAACGATGAACTCAATAAAGGACAGAAATGGTATGGACCTAACAGAAGCAGAAGATATTAAGAAGAGATGGCAAGAATACACAGAAGAACTGTACAAAAAAGATCTTCATGACCCAGATAATCACGATGGTGTGCTCACTGACCTAGAGCCAGACATCCTGGAATGTGAAGTCAAGTGGGCCTTAGAAAGCATCACTATGAACAAAGCTAGTGGAGGTGATGGAATTCCAGTTGAGCTACTGCAAATCCTGAAAGATGATGCTGTGAAAGTGCTGCACTCAATATGCCAGCAAATTTGGAAAACTCAGCAGTGGCCACAGGACTGGAAAAGGTCAGTTTTCATTCCAATTACAAAGAAAGGCAATGCCAAAGAATGCTCAAACTACCACACGATTGCACTCATCTCACACGCTAGTAAAGTAATGCTCAAAATTCTCCAAGCCAGGCTTCAGCAATATGTGAACCGTGAACTTCCTGATGTCCAAGCTGGTTTTAGAAAAGGCAGAGGAACCAGAGATCAAATTTCGAACATCTCCTGGATCATGGAAAAAGCAAGAGAGTTCCAGAAAAACATCTATTTCTGCTTTATTGACTATGCCAAAGCCTTTGACTATGTGGATCACAATAAACTGTGGAAAATTCTGAAAGAGATGGGAATACCAGACCACCTGACCTGCCTCTTGAGAAATTTGTATGCAGGTCAGGAAGCAGCAGTTAGAACTGGACATGGAACAACAGGCTGGTTCCAAATAGGAAAAGGAGTACGTCAAGGCTGTATATTGTCACCCTGTTTATTTAACTTCTATGCAGAGTACATCATGAGAAACGCTGGGCTGGAAGAAACACAAGCGGGACTCAAGATTGCTGGGAGAAATATCAATAACCTCAGATATGCAAATGACACCACCCTTATGGCAGAAAGTGAAGAGGAACTCAAAAGCCTCTTGATGAAAGTGAAAGTGGAGAGTGAAAAAGTGGGCTTAAAGCTCAACATTCAGAAAACGAAGATCATGGCATCCGGTCCCACCACTTCACGGGAAATAGATGGGGAAACAGTGGAAACAGTGTCAGACTTTATTTTTGGGGGCTCCAAAATCACTACAGATGGTGACTGCAGCCATGAAATTAAAAGACGCTTACTCTTTGGAAGGAAAGTTATGACCAACCTACATAGCGTATTCAAAAGCAGAGACATTCCTTTGCCAACAAAGGTTCGTCTAGTCAAGGCTATGGTTTTTCCTGTGGTCATGTATGGATGTGAGAGTTGGACTGTGAAGAAGGCTGAGCTCTGAAGAATTGATGCTTTGGAACTGTGGTGTTGGAGAAGACTCCCTTGGACTGCAAGGAGATCCAAGCAGTCCATTGTGAAGGAGATCAGCCCTGGGATTTCTTTGGAAGGAATGATGCTGAAGCTGAAACTCCAGTACTTTGGCCACCTCATGCGAAGAGTTGACTCATTGGAAAAGACTCTGATGCTGGGAGGGATTGGGGGCAGGAGGAGAAGGAGACGACAGAGGATGAAATGGCTGGATGGAGTCACTGACTCGATGGACGTGAGTCTCAGTGAACTTCGGGAGTTGGTGACAGACAGGGAGGCCTGGCATGCTGCGATTCATGGGGTCACAAAGAGTTGGACACGACTGAGCCACTGATCTGATCTGATGATAAGGTAGGTCTAATTAACTTTTTAAAAAATGACTTTTTGGTGATTTTTCTCTCTAAAACACATTAGTCATTCATTTAAATATCTGATTTCATTAGAAACCATATTAACACCTTTTCTCCCCCTTGCCATAAAAATACACTAAGAAACTGGCTTTAGAAACAAACAGCTATGAGCAAATATTCCTGTTTCCTCTGACTTAATGAATGTTTACCTCAGTGATAATAGTCTGTAAATCAGTGAGACAGGAGGCTGAAGACTGAGATTCAAATGATCTTCCTTTTAAAAGTGGTAAAAAGCTATGGAACTCTGTTCCTTTCTTCACCATAGCCTAACATATGTACAACTCTTTAAAATTAATTTTTATTGGAGTAGAGTTGATTTACAATGTGTGTGTGTTTCTGCTACACAGCAGAATGAATCAATATAAATATACATATCCATTCTTTTTTAGATTCTTTTCCAATTTAGGTTATTACAGAGTATTGGGTAGAGGTCCTTGTGCTATCAGTTCAGTTCAGTTCAGTCACTCAGTCGTGTCCGACTCTTTGCAACCCCATGAATCGCAGCACGCCAGGCCTCCCTGTCCATCATCAACTCCCAGAGTTTACCCAGACTCACGTCCATCGAGTCAGTGATGCCATCCAGACATCTCAACCTCTGTTGTCCCCTTCTCCTCCTGCCCCCAATCCCTCCCAGCATCAGAGTCTTTCCCAATGAGTCAACTCTTCGCATGAGGTGGCCAAAGTACTGGAGTTTCAGCTTCAGCATCATTCCTTCCAAAGAAATCCCAGGGCTGATCTCCTTCCGAATGGACTGGTTGGATCTCCTTGCAGTCCAAGGGACTCTCAAGAGTCTTCTCCAACACCACAGTTCAAAAGCATCAATTCTTCGGTGCTCAGCCTTCTTCACAGTCCAACTCTCACATCCATACATGACCACAGGAAAAACCATAGCCTTGACTAGACGAACCTTTGTTGGCAAAGTAATGTCTCTGCTTTTGAATATGCTATCTAGTAGGTCATTATCTATTTTATGTACAACAGTATATATATGTCAATCTCAGTCTCCCAGTTTATCCCTACCCTCCACTTACCCCCTCAGTAACCATCAGTTTGTTTTTTATATCTGTCACTCTATTTCTATTTTGTAAATAAGTTTATTTGTGCCATTTTTTTTTTTAGATTCCACATATAAGCAATATCATACAATACTCGTCTTTCTCTATCTGACTTCACTCAGTATGACAGTCTCAAGGTCCATCTAGGTCATGCAAATGGCATTATTTAATTCTTTTTTATGACTGAGTAATATTCCATTGTATAAATGTACCACATCATCTAGATCCATTTCTCCGTAAGTAGACATTTAGGCTGGCTTTATGTCCTGGCTATCATGTATAGTGCTGCGATGAACATTGGAGTGCATGTATGTTTTTGAGTTATGATTTTCTCTGGAGATATTCCCTGGAGTGGGATTGCAGGATTATATGGGAGTTCTCTTTCTAGTTTTCAATGAACCTCCATACTATTCTCCATAGTGTCTGTACCAATTTATATTCTTACCAATAGTGCAGGAGGGTTCCCTTTCCTCCACAACCTCTCCAGCATTTATTGTTTGTTTTTCTATGATGGCCCTTCTCACTGGTATGATGTAATACCTCACTGTAGTTTTGACTTGCATTTCTCTAATAATTAGTGATGTTGAGCATCTTTTCAGTGATCTTTTTACAGATTAGGAAACAGCTTTAGAGAAGTTAAGAAGCTTGCCTCAGTCATGCTGCTGAAAGTTGAGAAGAGTCCATATTCAAATCTCAGGCCTGTTTGACTCATAACCTCCCCCTTCATCATTACACTATGTTAATCCCATAGAAAGTTAGCAGTTATTTAGCCTCGTGTAGTCCAGCGTTTTATCAAAATCACAAATCCCTCTGATAACACACTCAATATAGGGTCATCTGTGACTGTAACCTCTAGTAAGGGAGCAGCATTGGGTATCCTGGTGTTTCTCAAACTGGATACCTGTGCCTGCAAAGTATGTACATTCAGAATAGCCATTTGTATGCAGGAAACAGTCAAGCATGGTCTAACATGCCTTCACTTCTGGATAGTTAAATATATTTAAAGGCTTGAAAGATTGAAGGCAGGAGGAGAAGGGGACAAAAGGGGATGAGATGATTGGATGGCATCACTGACTTAGTGGACATGAGTTTGAACAAATTCCAGGAGATAGTGAAGGACAGGAAAGCCTGGCGTGCTGCTGTTCAGGGGGTCAGAAAGAGTCAGCACAACTGAGTGATTGAACAACAACAACAAAGGCTTGAAAGAGAAATTGTATTTTTAAGTAAATGTAGTAGGGGATTAACTGCAACATCATCATTCCTTTTTAAGGTAAAACATGAGACCTTAAAAATTAGCACCAGAAACTGCAAATCCCATCTGCACCCCCTACTGCCACCCTGCCAGGGTTCAAATTGTCTCTTTCCTTAGAAGGATTTCAAAGCAAAAGTGTAGGAAGAACTAGGTTAGTAGACTACTTTATATTCTTTGGAACCTGCTTCCAAGGCTCATATCCCATCACTACTACTGTTATCAGCCTAGTATTAGGCAACTTACTTAGCCTCTCTGAACTTCCATTTTTTCTTATCCATAGAATAAGAACAACAGTGCCAGCTTCTCAAAGCGTTTAGGGGGGTTAAACAAGGTGACAAGTGCAACGTCTTCAGCACAGTCTGTCATAAGTGGCCAATACAATTTCTGCCCCCCCTGCACCGCCACACTGTTCACTAAAACCCACCCTCTTAAGTGGCATCAACTCTCTTGACATCACAGAGAGGCTCCTCCTTGGCGCTGATGTTTCTTGAACCTGTACTTACCCCACCCTCACAAGACTCAGTTAATGAACCTTGCTATACTACGCTATGCTAAGTCGCTTCAGTCGTGTCCGACTCTTAGCGACCCCATAGACGGCAGCCTACCAGGCTCCTCCATCCATGGGATTTTCCAGGCAAGAGTACTGGAGTGGGGTGCCATTGCCTTCTCCATGAACCTTGCTAGAGAACAGCTAACATGACTTCAAGATCTTTCTTCTGCTCACCTCTTTCTTCTGTCCTCACCTGGAATTTTTCTGGAGGGCTGGCATTCCTCCTACCTTTGAGACCTGCAGACAACGGGCATGTCTGATGGCCTGCTTCTCTCTCACTGTCAGCAGAAACCCCAAATCAGAAGACATCTTAGATACCTGAGTAGGAACTCATGGAGCTCTAAAGCTGTCAGGTGGTGGGATTTTTCCTATAAGAACTACTTTATCATGTTAGCAGTAATTTTCCATTGTGGACAAATTGGAAGAAAGAGATAGCACCTGGATCCTAGAAATACCACCGTTACTTGGGGCTATTGCAAATTGTTCACTTTTTTTTTTTTTTTGATGGGACCTCCAGTTCCTGACTCAGGGCAGGGGGATACATTGGTCACTTTCAGGGGTGTTGAAAGGGGGTTTGCAAACAAGAACCCACACCTCTTCCGCAGATGCCTCTAATGAAAATTGCACCCAGATGCTCTGAGCTCTCCTTACACTGACAGAAGTGACAAAGGAAACAAAGGGTCCAGGTGGGCCTCAGGCTGTACCTCTGTCTCACAGCTGATAGCTCATCTTTCTGAATCCCAGGGTACTGCTGGTTGGGGTGGCCCAATGCAGAGAAGGCAATGGCACCCCACTCCAGTACTCTTGCCTGGAAAATCCCATGGACGGAGGAGCCTGGTAGGCTGCAGTCCATGGGGTCGCTAAGAGTCGGACACGACTGAGCGACTTCACTTTCACTTTTCACTTTCCTGCATTGGAGAAGGAAATGTCAACCCACTCCAGTTCTTGCCTGGAGAATCCCAGGGACGGTGGAGACTGGGGGGCTGCCTCTCTGGGGTCGCACAGAGTCGAACATGACTGACGCAACTTAGCAGCAGCAGCAGCAGTGGCATTATGGGGTTGGTGAGTTAAAAAAAAGAAAAAGGCAAAACAGATTTTACTATGATAATGGTTGTTAAAGGAAAGTGAAGGGCAACCATTCCTTGGGAGTCACTTTGACAGCACTGTTACATGTGATACTTAGAGAAAGCATTTCCTTTTTGCTCAAGAAATGGCCAGATACGCAGGTGGTGCCTGGGTAAGTTTTCTCCACCAGCACCTTTTTGATCTGATGAGGGAGACAGTGACATTGTAGGTCTCTGTTGCACCCATCAACCTCCTAGTTCACACTTGATTTGACTCCTCACCTGCATCCTGTATCCCCGGAGCACAGGGTCAGTATCCTCTGGACTCGGCTTCCCAGACTGGAAGGAAGGCACCTAGCTGAGCTGCCATGAGGTCATCCTAGTCTTGTACAGGCTCGGGTGACAGCAGATATTCCGCTGTCTCTGGGAGGGTGCAGCCAGAGAGAGAGAGAGCTGTATGCCTTGGGGGGAGGGGGTGGATCTGAGGAATAGCTCAGCCTCACTCAGCATCAAAAATTTTAACCTCACTTAAGCCAGTGTGCTCTCCTCTGTCTCTCTCAATTGAGCTAGAAGCAAAGCAGAAAGTCACTATGCAAATCCAGGAACTGCGGACCTGATAAAACTCTCTCTATGGCAAGGCTGGTGATTCCTTCTGCACGTTGCTGGTTGGAAAACTCTATCCATGGTGAAAATCGAATGTCCTGGACATAAATAGCTGGAGTTGATAGGCCTGTCAGATTTCTCTTATCATGTGGGGTTTTACTTCTCAGCACATTATAAACTGGGAAGATTTTACAGGCTGAAGAGTTAAATGGCTCTCTATAAGTTCATGAATCTTGGAAACTGAGGAGAGAGGTTCTGCTGGGGGCTAAGGCTGTTATGATGCGGTGTGTGCTCCCAGAGCACTCTTCTTTTTTAATGTAAACATTTCATTTCATTTTGTTAATTTTTCATTTGGCTGTGCCAGGTCTTATTTGTGGCATGTAGGGTCTAGTTCCCTGACCAGGGATTCAAGCCGGGCCCCGTGCATTGAGAGCATGGAATCTTAACCACTGGACCACCAGGGAAGTTCCTCCACATTACTCTTCCCTGATTCATGAGCTAAAGCTTCAGGACGACTCTGTCAAAGGCGTTGACACCACAGTGCTCAGTCTCTTATCTGTATTCATAAAGTGTCAAGGGAAGATGTGATATGCTAGGGTTCCTGGAGACTCTCCCTGGACCTGGGACTTGAACCATTAGTCCTCCAAGCAAGAGGGTAGACTAATCTTTCTCAGCTTTTCCCCACAAGTCAGTCACTTGCCCCTGAACTGGGCTCCCCTCTTGACTCTGCTCATTGTGTTAGACACTCAGTCGTGTCTGACTCTTTGTGACCCCATAGACTATAGCCCACCAGGCTTCTCTGTCCATGGAATTCTCCAGACAAGAATACTGGAGTGGGTTGCCATTTCCTTCTCCAAACTATCTGCCCATTAACCATCTCTTATTTACACATCTGTTTATTAGATCCTGTTTTAGAAGTGATGCAAGGTTAAAGGAGAATTTGAGAGAAAATATTCATAAGTCATTATATCCTCACCAGATGGAAGGAAAATAAAGAAACATTTAGGTTTTTTTTTTTTTTTTTCTTTTCATATGAGCTGAAAGAATGTCCCTGCGTGGCTTGAATAGCAAGAAAAGGAAAATATTCCTCTTTCAGTAGGTACTTCCTCTACTTTAAGCTGGCAAGAAATGTTTCAATAACAGGTTGTACAGAATGTAACTTCAAAGACCTGGAATTGACACGCTGGGTACTCTTGCCACAAACTGCATCCAAAAATGATTTAACTTCCCCAGCCAGTGATGTGTACAAATGGCACACACGCTGCTAACCACACATGCACGCAATGTATGAATTCCCACATTCCTGATTTCTCATTCTAGCCAGCGAATATTTTTTTCAGAGCTAAAAAGACATGAATCAAGTTGTAAAAGGATATGTGTGGAAAATGCCAAAGAAAAAATGAAAATCAGATGCTTTGAAAGGTGAAAGGCTCTGCTGAGATGCTCTGTGTCCTTTCCCATTCTCTCATCAGAGGTGACCAGGGGAGTGGCCATTACATCCAGTGGACTTAGGGGGTGGAGGGTGTGGGAGGAGGCAAGTCATCCATCATTCTTTAAAACAGTTGTGGCATAGCTCGATACTTTGAAGGAAAGGTATTTCAAACTAGTTCTTATGGACATAACATCTATGCAGCATAAAGTATTTTTTCTGTATCATTGCTGCTCTGCTTTCAGCTGGTATGATTCTTGAAAAAGAAAAAAAGCCATTCCCAGCACAGTGAATCCTCCATTAGCATGACCAGGCCTAGGAATAAGGAAAAAAATACATATATTTTTTTCAGTCTAGTGCATTCATAGACTCACAAAAAGATTTACTGGGGACATGGAGAGGTTGGAAGGTAATATTTTGAATCCCATTTTTTATCTTGATAAATCCCTGATGTGAATTCCTGTGCTCTGAGCCAGTTTCTCATCAACAGAATTAACACAGTCTCTGCTGTTCCTGTCACAGTACAATATTGATCACAATGCAGAGCAAACTCAGCTGCCTTCTCCGCAAACGGCTACACACGGGGCAGTGTAGATATACTGACAAGATAACTGCTGGCCTTGGGCGTATTCTGTCCGTGGTGATCTGGGATGTTTCATGCATGCCACTGCTTAAGAGCCCTTTTATTGGATGAGATTTAGAAGGTCTGTTAACCAGTGGAATATCAAAGCCCTGCCCTAAACATTCATCAGAGGCATAATTTATGAATGCCCTGTATACTATAGGGTCTTTATGCTTTTCTCTAAGTCATTTGAATGCTAACTGTTTGACTGGGGGCATGTATATACCATGTGGGCTATTGTCATTTTTTATTTGAATGGGGCATTGTGATTACTCAAAGGAAAGACAGATTTGAGTAGGGCCATAGAATAGGAATGTGATAAGTAGCTAGATAAATACATTATCCATATAGGCACACAACAACCCCCATTTTTTATAAGGAATGGCAGTGTCAGCAGGTATTAAGCCATGCCTTGTACACATGGCAATCTCTGCTTGACTAAAATTAAGTAAAGCAGACATCATGACTTAGATAAACATGGCAACGCAGAATTGGAAAGAACTGACACCACACAAAAGAATCTTTCTCCCCTTTCCCGGTCTCCCCAGGATCACAACACTACCTAATATTGACAAGTCTCATTCTGGTCAATCAAATACTCTTGTAGTGTGATTTATGGGAGAAATATTGGGCTTGCATCATCTTTTTAAGGTTTTTCAAATTGCTTTTGGAACTGCCTCTTGCCACCATTATTCTTATAAATACTGAAGGAGTCCTAAAAGAACTACTATCCTTCCTCTTCTTCAAACAATCCATTGTATATTCTATCTGGCCTTAGAGATCAAACCAAACTCTGAAGTTTGAAAGTAGAAATGGTATTATAACAGACAACTGAGAAGAACCATCAACACTGGGCCAGATACTAAAATTTGGTTTAAAATAAGAGATGAATATTAGCAACCGATATTTTTCAGTATTGTCATTTTGCCATTGAGCTTGAGCTTAAAGAAATTGCAAAGGTCCTTTGTGCTCTTTCAAGAGTTACTTTATCATATTGGTTTTACAGACGAGAGTTCAACTTCAGTTAAGTGACTTGCTCAAGGAACTGAGGGGAACTTGAGGGGAATTTGATGCATTTCTTAATAGGGTCTTAACTTTGTGCTTCCACATCTGTCCTTTTCTGAAATCCCTTTTACTACCTGATCTCTTTCACTAGCATGATTCCTTTTACTATCTGGAGACTTCTGATCACATGAGTGGGTGTTGGAAGACAAGATGTCAAACCTATTTTTTCTGTAGAATGTGAAATACATACATATAAAATGTATACAAACAAAAGAGTAGAACTAAAAGTGCTTTACAGTATTACATAAGGTATTATAATCACCATGTCTTCATTTGCAAGATGCCATGAAATGTAGGACGATGTATCACCAGGTAAATGACTTTTCAGGGAAAAAAAGAAATTCTATATTCAATGCATAAGATGCATTTCATTGTTTAAAAAAGTGAAAATATGAAGCATATATATGTTATAATAAGAAGTTACCATTATATCTCCCCAACTAAAATATACATTCTTTTAAGGCTATTCAATTTTGAATGCAGACAATCTATTATCTTTTCTGTAACTAACATTGCATTTCTGAAAAACAAACTTTGATATAGTAGGAATGAAATATAAGAGGTGACATGTCTTGTATTTAGAGCTCCACAGAAATGGTGCAGTCTCTGCTTCTAAAATTAGAAAAGAAAAATTTGTCTCATTACCTTTCAGCATGTGTTTGGAGAGAAATTATAATTTCTTCCAACTCAAAACTTCTATTGTTAAAATTAAGAACAAAGTAAAATGTTCCAATTGATACAACTAATCAATAATAAAGCTCTCATTGGTGCCTTTACTCTAAGAAATAAAGAAATGTACTTGAACAATGATCAAATGGAATGACCTTGAAAGAAAGTAGTTGATAGTGGTTTAATCACTTTATCCTGAACCACTGAAAGTGAAAAGTGAAAGTGTTACTCGCTCAGTTGTGTCCAACTCTATGCAACCCCATGGACTGTAGCCCACCAGTCTCCTCTGTCCATTAAATTCTCCAGGCAACACTGGAGTGGGTACCCATTCTCTTCTCCAGGGGCGCTTCCTGACTCTGACCCATTATTTTTAGCTAAATCATTATAATAACCAACAAGCTTTTTTACTTAATAACCCCGTAAGAACTTTAAGGTTTGCCTAGAGTGGACAGAAGTCATCATTGGCCACCAATGATCAGTTCCCTTGAAAATAACAGAAATTTCATCAATATAAATGCCTATAGTCTTTGTAAAATCACCTGAAATTTTGACAGAGAATCATCTTCATCATCATAAAGAGAAACAGCAGCAGTAATAATAGAAAGCTAACAAGTTGCAGAATGTTTGTCAACTAAAAAAAAAAAGCACGACCTAAAGTTGACAGCTCTTGCTTTACTCAGCAGACTTTCTGAGAACTTCAAACCCTGGGTGCATCCTCTCAGATCGCTCTGAGGGACTGCTCTGAAGAAGTAAGGGAGGAGCCAGGATATATAGGAGTTTTTCCAACAAAGACCAGGTACTCAGAACATCAGAAGATTATTTAAAGAAAACTAGATATCTAAGTTAATGAATTTAGAGTTTTTCCTCCTATGGGAAGATGCAAGAGTCTAGGCTCATTGAAATCATTCCTTTGATATGCACCTTAGCTGCCTAGGGCCAGTATCCTGTTCTTTCCCATCCTGAGTCCCCCCCACCCCCACCAGGATGCATCATTGTAGGTGGTTGCAAAGGTGAAATGATTGACAGTACACAACTCATTTGTCTCCATCCTACTCCCCTCCGGGCTTACCACTGGGGCAGCTGTAGTGGCTGACGGCTTGCTGGGCTCAGCATTCTTTGTTTGCTGATACGGCAGGAAACATTTTTATCCACATGTTAGAGAAACCTGGAAACCCTGGGTTTGGTGATGAAGTGAGCAAGCCTGCTGCAAGCCTGGGATGGGGATTGCACATGTGCTCCGCTTCTCCCCCTATGGGCCCAGGCCAGCTGAAATGGTAGGTTCTCCACTCTTCTACTGAGATGTTAACTCTGATCTCAGAACTACAAACCTAGGGATGTGGCTTAATAATTGGCCATGTTTCCAAGTAGAAAATGAAAGAGTCATTTGCATCTGGTTTGGAGCTTAATAGCATGCTGAAAACATTTAGATCATGTTCCACTATTGAGGAAGATTTTGGGAGAGACAGGAGGAGAAATGAAAAGAGAAAGAAAGAAGATAGCTTTGCACCATCCTGATGCATATCTGGTCTGTAACTCTATGCCAGGGGCCCTCACACCAGGGTGCTGAAAGGATGTTCTCATTACCTAATGCAGAAGACCATGCCTTTGTCCTCGGCCACTGTGTCTGAAAGACCCAGGTGCGAGCCAGAGAACTGTCCTGGGAGCAAGAGGCTTTTGCAGTAGCAGAAGGCACTATGGAAATGAAGGTAACTTGGGACTGTCAACTCAAGTTACAGGGAGCAGTAACAAAAGTCAAATCACAAGTTATTGCTTCCTTGCCACTGCTGAGTACTGCTGAACATATGGAAGCTTGGATTCTCTCTAGCCAAAAAAAGAAAAAGAAGGATAATAAGGATCCCATCAGAATAAACGCCATCTTCTCAAGCAAGAAAGCATTATTAAAATTTTGTTTTGTTGGTTTTCAGCAAAATCTGTTAAAGAGAGACCTTGGGCATCTTTGCTAAAAGTCCAGCTGGCCAGAGAAGTCTTGTGCAAGATAGACTAGTAGCTTTTGGTTTTAAATGCCTGGAAAAGTCTAGGTTTTACCAAAGCTTCAGATCAAAGGAACAATTTGATGATGAGTTCAGCGAAATGTGGAAGTTTGCCTTATACTGATTCCCTTTGGGCAATTTTGTTAATCTTTTTGGGTCTGTATTTGAGATTGTTTTCCTGGCCAATTGTTTGTTTAACTCATAAAGGAGAAAGCAGGAGGTGAGGGGTGAGGGGTCCTGGGCTTTCATTTCTTGTCAGGACCTTTAGGCAAATCAGTGACTTGACATTTTTCTGAGCCTCCATTTCATCATAAGTTGAATGAAAGATCTGAACGTGCAACATTAGGCTTCTTTGCTGTTTTAAAGACCTAATTCTTCGGTTTATTAACCCATACCGTCATTGCTTGTGTGCTTAGTCACTTAGTCATGCCCAACTGTTTGCCACCACATGGACTGTAGCCCACCAGGCTCCTCTGTGGGGGTTCTCCAGGTTCCTCTGTCTGTGGGCGTTCTGCAGGCTAGAATCCTGGTGTGGGTTGCCATGCTGTTCTCCAGGGGATTCTCCCAACCCAGGGATCGAACCCAGGTCTCCCGCATTACAGGCAGGTTCTTTACTGTCTGAGCCACCAGGGACCTGATTCTTTGATTTATTAACCCTCATCTTCATAGCCTACTTACTGACATCTTTACCCTCTTTTGTAGAGACTATAGTGCTGAGTTTTCCTCTCCTCTATTAGAAATACGATCCCAATTCTTCTGTCTGTCTTCCCAAGGACTATTTCTCTATGCTTTAATAACTTTGTTCTGATAACTGAGAAAATGCACAGCCTCAAAGTTGATAATTATGTTTTATTTGGCAGTCAAAACTGAGAACTTAAACCACTCTGAGAGACTACTCCGAAGACATTAAAGGAGAAGCCAGGATATGAACAAGTTTCGTAGCAAAATCAGGCAGTGACAATATCAAAAGATTACTATTAATTAAAGAAAACCAGACATCTCAAGTTAATGGATTTAACGCTTTTCCTTTTATGGGAAGATACAAGAGTGTGGGCCCCCTGAAACCATTCCTTTGATGTGCACCTCAACTCTCTGGGGCAAGTATCCTGTGTTTTCCCATCTTGAGTCTCCTCCTTGGGGGTGTGTGTAGTAGCTGATGATTTGATGGTGGACATCCTGCCTCTATCCTGCCTTCCCTCGGGGTTCACTGTTGGGAGGGCTGTAATGAGATGCCTTGATGGCTACAACATCCTCTGTTTACTGATACTATTGCAGGAAAGGGGACCCCTTCCAGGGACCGAAACCAGGCTCTTGTCTAACACTTGGAAATGAACTGTCCAAGGAGACACATGTGCTGATAAAGCAAGAGATTTTATTGGGAAAGGGCACCTGGGTGGAGAGCAGTAGGGTAAGGGAACCCAGGAGAACTGCTCTGCCACGTGGCTCGTGGCTCACAGTCTCGGGTTTTATGGTGATGAGATTAGTTTCCCGGTTGTCTTTAGCCAATCATCTGACTCAGAGTTCTTCCTGGTGGTGAACGCCTTGTTCAGCCAAGATGGATGCCAGAGAGGAGGATTCTGGGAGGTGGTCAGACATGTGGTGTCTCCTTTTGACCTTTCCCGAACTCTTCCAGTTCATGGTGGCTTATTAGTTCCCTGTCCTTACCAGGACCTCCTGTCGTAAAACAACTCACGCAAATGGTTACTACGGTGCCGGGCCGGGGTGGGCAGTTTCAGTCTGTGTGCTTCACCCAACAATATGGCAGACAGCACTTCCCCAGAGTTATGGCTCAGCGGTGCAGAGCAACACTGAAGAAAGGGCTCCAATAAAAGCCCACCTAGTGCTGTAGTAAGAGGGGCACCAGGTTATCCATCACTATGTCTGACAAATCTAAGCATCTGACCCCCTGCACATCTCTCTGTGCACCCACCTATCCCTGGGATGGAGAGGGAGCCCTGGGCTGTGAGAGCAAATCTGACCCCAGCCTCCCTCAGCCACCAGTCACCGCAGCCAGTGCCCTTACCCCAGAGACATGCCCTGTTTTCAGCTCAGCGCCTTTTTCAACTAAAGAAAAGGATTGGGTCAGCTGCCTGGGCTCTTTTAGCTCCATGAGAAATCTTCTGAGATGACCACATCTTTGAGGGCCATGTTTGCTTCAAGCAATTCTGACTGCGTTTCACATTTGTGCAGTTTGTTTTCATTTTTTTTCTCTTAATACGGAACAAAGAAACCTCTCCTTTTGAAGTCTATGCTAGAGGTGTCCTGGTTCATTTAAAAATAGCTCACTTTGTGTTTAAATCTTATTCTCCAGAGGAGAACTACTACCATTCAGATTAGTTGTCAGGCTGCCCCTCATTGGCAGATCATTAATAAACCAGTTAATAACTAAGACTGGGCCAACACTGTACTTGAGGAATTCAGTAGGAACCGGCAGGCTCAGGTTGACTCACTGGTAAGGGCAGATTTGATTCATTTTAAGTAAAACAGATTGTGAGAGAAAAACAGTATTTTCAGGTGTGGAGAATTAGCCAGACCAAATCTGTAAAAAATCTGAGAGAAATTTTTCAATATCATTTTTCATTTCCTAGAAATAGTTACTGTTATTATCTATTCTGTCAGACACCAATATAAATGTTTTTTTATTTGTAATACCTCATTTTATTTAACAATGGATAAGATGGGACAAGAAAAGGATAAGACATGATAAGAAAGGTCCATCTAGTCAAGGCTATGGTTTTTCCAGTGGTCATGTATGGATGTGAGAATTTGACTGTGAAGAAAGCTGAGCACCAAAGAATTGATGCTTTTGAACTGTGATGTTGGAGAAGACTCTTGAGAGTCCCTTGGACTGCAAGATCCAATCTGTCCATTCTGAAGGAGATCAGCCCTGGGTGTTCTTTGGAAGGAATGATGCTAAAGCTGAAACTCCAGTACTTTGGCCACCTCATGCGAAGAGTTGATTCATTGGAAAAGACTCTGACGCTGGGAGGGATTGGGGGCAGGAGGAGAAGGGGATGACAGAGGATGAGATGGCTGGATGGCATCACCGACTCGATGGACATGAGTTTGAGTGAACTCTGGGTGTTGGTGTGCTGCGATTGATGGGGTCACGAAGAGTTGGACACGACTGAGTGATTGAACTGACTGAAGACAGAACAGGTAGCTAAATTGACAAGTAGAAGGATTCCCTAACTATATTCTAATAAACAGATGAATGCTACAGAGCCTCCTGAGATACTTAGTCTTTGGCAGGTATTAAGAAGTCTCCAGGATGGGGACATTGACACACCTGAGTGAAGAGAGCTGAGTGTGAGACAATAGGAAATGACGAGGGCTTTAGAAAACTGAGGACTACATTCTGTAGCTAATTATTGCCAGGACGTGGATGTCTTTCCTGATCTTGTTTTTTGTTGTTGTTGTTATTTTTTTCCAATAAAATTTGGAAATCTCAATATGTATGTGACATTCCCTCTTGTTTTTAAAGCACAGACTAAACAAGAAGCAGCTGAGAGACAGATTTCTGTCCTTGGTATCCAGCTCATGACCTTTGTACTGTACTGCTCATTCATACACATCACACACTATCTTGTCACAGGGAATTTCCTAGGATGTATACAGGGAGTCCCCAGCTTTGAAATGCCTGACATGGATATCTCTTCTTTACAAATGACTGCTATGAATATCCACTCTGACTAGGGACTTATTTCCCTTCTATGCGACTCTTACAGTGCAGTGCAGGAGACCCCAGTTTGATTCCTGCGTTGGGAAGATCCACTGGAGAAGGGATATGCTTACCCACTTCAGTATTGTTGGGCTTCCCTTGTGGCTCAGCCGGTAAAGAATCCACCTTAAATGCAGGAGACCTGGGTTCGATTCCTGGGTTGGGAAGATCTCCTAAAGGAGGGAAAGGCTGCCCATTCCAGTATTCTGGCCTAGAGAATTCCATGGACTGTATAATCCGTGGGGTCACAAAGAGTCAGACACGACTGAGATACTTTCATTTAAATAATTTCAGTTCACTTAATGTGACTCTTTATTTCCAGTGCCTCCAAAACCTTCTCTTAACAACCAACTCAGCTATTCCATCCTCCTTGAGATAGTTTTCCCTCAGGCATGTTTTCCCTTTATTGCCTCATGGCCAGTAATGACACGGCATCCTTGAAGCTGCAGACCCATCATCCCTGGATACATTCCTACAGCTAAAGACCTTAGCCGTCATTACCATTTATCAAGAACCTGCTAAGTAACCTGATCTTGTTCACCATGCCCCAAGACTTTACTTTCCACCCTAACTGCAAAAGACTTGAACCCTCTCCAAATCTTGCAAGACCTCTACCTCAGTCCCTTTTCCTGCTACCTAAGATCTTCACTCAAGAACCATAAATTCCCATTTCGCCCTGCTCAGGAATCTCAATTTGGTTTATCCTCCACTGTTTGAGGCAGACAAGTCAAAGTGTGAAGGGGCAGTAGGGCAGGGATGGGAGTAGTGTAGACTCATCTCTGTGCAACTAACATCCAAAGCACTCTCGTCGCATAGCAACAGTATTGAACTTAGAAGATTGGTTCTGAAGCACCGTTTTGTACATACTGCTCAGGAGCAGGATGAGAGATGATTAGATTTTCCTGCCCAAGTGTCTGTCAGAGGGCAGAGACTGTGTAATCCCCTCATTTCCACAAATTCCTCTCTCTGTGAAATCTTTCTGAAGATGTATGACTTAAAAGTTTATGAGCATTTTGCATTTTATTCCCTGCTCTATTTACCTAAAATTGAGAATCTTAGATGATGTATATGCATAAAAATAGCCACTTCCAAAATATCCACATTTATAATAGGTTGCCATAAATTTTATGTGCTGTTGCATATACTTGGCAATATATGTGCCCAGATTGAGAGCCATAGGGCAATATTGTAAACTAGACTTCACAGACAGGTCTAAAAATATACTAATTTTCATGTGTAATACTATTCTCATGGAGGAATTTTATTACGAATGGTCTATCTTCAATATTCATCCCTTCAGTGCACATTTGTTGAAAAGGCAAAAGAAGTCAATCTTTATTGAGGGCTCAGAAAGTACTATGTACTTTAAATAATTTATCTCCTTCAAAGTAACATTCTAAATTGTGTGTATATATAATTTTACAAATGAGAATACTAACTAGAAAATGGCCAAATTGATAATGGGGATGTGTTCACAAAGTCAGCAGAAAAGAGCAGTTGAAACAGATCCTAGGAAAAGATGTGGAAAATGGTTTTTGGAATGAATAGTTTCATTTTATGTGTCAACTTGACTGGGTCACAGGATGCCCAGATGTCTGGTGAGGCATTGTTTCTGGGTGTGCCTGTGGGAGTGTTTCTGGAAGGAATTAGCACTTGAATGGTAGACTGAGTGGAGCCCATTGCCATCCCCAGTGTGTCTGGATATCACTCAATCCATCTGGGCCTAAAAACCAAAAAAAAACAAAAAACAAAAACAGAGAGAGAGGGAAAGGGAGGGTTCACCCCTTATTGTTGGCTTGGTTGAGTTGGGACATTGTTCTTCTGATCATGGATTGAAATTTAGACCATCAGCTCCCCTCTTCTCAGACCTTCAGACTTAGACTGGAATTATACTACCTACTTTCCTGGGGTTTCCAGCTTGAAAACGGCAGGTTATGGGACTTCTCAACCTCTATAATGGTGTGAGCCAATTTTTTCTCAAAATGCATATGTGTATCTTGCATTATATATATATTTACATATATATATATCTACATATATATATATGTATATATATCAGATCAGATCAGTCGCTCAGTCGTGTCCAACTCTTTGCGACCCCATGAATCGCAGGACGCCAGGCCTCCCTGTCCATCACCAACTCCCGGAGTTCACTCAGACTCATGTCCATTGAGTCAGTGATGCCATCCTGCCATCTCATCCTCTGTCATCCCCTTCTCCTCCTGCCCCCAATCCCTCCCAGCATCAGAGTCTTTTCCAATGAGTCAACTCTTCACATGAGGTGGCCAAAGTACTGGAGTTTCAGCTTTAGCATCATTCCTTCCAAAGAAATCCCAGGGCTGATCTCCTTCAGAATGGACTGGTTGGATCTCCTTGCAGTCCAAGGGACTCTCAAGAGTCTTCTCCAACACCACAGTTCAAAAGCATCAATTCTTCAGCACTCAGCCTTCTTCACAGTCCAACTCTCACATCCATACATGACCACAGGAAAAACCATAGCCTTGACTAGACGAACCTTTATTGGCAAAGTAATGTCTCTGCTTTTGAATATGCTATCTAGATTGTTCATAACTTTCCTTCCAAGGAGTAAGCGTCTTTTAATTTCATGGCTGCAATCACCATCTGCAGTG